>NW_027307677.1:0-181711 GCF_964275005.1 Diadema setosum | reverse complement strand
TCGGGTGTTAATTGTACGTTACCGTCGGCTGTTTTGATCTCACCGTTGATGGCGCAGTCTCTAAGGGGCCTGACCACAGAACTTCTGTACTGTGGGCCTGTGGATGGGGGGAGATCCGGCGTGTTTTTTTTTTTTTTTGTTTGTTTGTTTTTTTTTTAGGCGGGGGGGGGGGGGAGGGGGAGGGGGCGTCGGCAAGGTACACTGTCTCTTCTTCCTTCTTCTTTTCGCAGGATGCTTTACACATGTACTAGCAGTACGGTAGCATAAGATACCTTTGAAATCACCCTCACACTAGACTTAGGGGGTGTTGCAAGAAACTTGCAATTAATTGCAACTCCCCAAAATCTATTGCAAATCCTGCAATTAATTGCAAATTTGCAATTAATTGCAAGTTGCAATCAATTCTGTTGCAAGAAAGATGCAATTGATTGCAAATCGATTGCATCTCTGCAATCAATTGCTAATCAATTGCAACTTTGCAATAGATTCAGGGGTAGTTGCAAATTTTGCAATCGATTTGCAATAACTTGATTGCATATTAAGTCAAAATGGCAGCTGCTGATCCTGTTCCTGCGAGGAGCGTTCCTGACAGAATCAATCCATTCGAGCATCTATCGGCCCCAAAATTCAAAAAGAAATACAGATTTTCGAAACATGAAGTAAGGGCAATTGCTGAAATGCTTAAAGATGGCGACCTCGACAGGAAAACAGAAAGGAGCAAAGCTCTTAGCAAAGAGCTGCAGATTTGCATCGCACTGAATTTCTTTGCAAAGGGGTCGATCTTTGACGACATTGCAACGAGCCACAATGTCGACTGCTCAACTGTCTCCAGATGTGTACACTGTGTGGCTCAAGCACTGTGTAACATCAAGAAACATGTGAGTATGTAAATAATCATGACAATACATTCTAAATAATAATAGAACTAGACATCTATATAGATATCTCGCAAATACAGATTGCACAAAATAATGGTGGAATACACACAAATAAACTAGCACTGTAGGGATAGTAGGCCCCCTATTTATAGGTCTAGATGTTTAAAAAGCTACAGCAGTGTATTAATCACAAGGTGAGTTTCATGCTGTTATGAATTAAAAAAAGAAAACACACACACTGTATAAATGTAGTAGAATATCTAACGTTAGACAAATGTTGATCTATTGCAGGGGGTGTTTCACCAACGCTTGTCAGGGGTTGATGACCAATTTCAGCAAAATCCTTGGTTTTGATTGGCTGAGATGCTCTGGTCACGGACTGTTACTATGGCGATTGAAGTTGTCAGCGCCGACAAACGTTGATGAAACACCCCCAGTACTATTAAATACGCCTACGTCTGTTAAAAACGCTAGCATAACAATATTGTAACAAAATTGGCCTTTGGCATGAGAGGGCAGCAGATAGCTAAATCTCCTGTACTGTGTAAAACCAATGGGAGGATGATAGGACAGACACACACATGTGTAAATGAATGCTAGTGTGATCAGTAAATGAAAGTTGAGTCTTTCATACAATCATGTATTTCTACAGTGCATGCTTGCATTGTGCAGTTGCAGTGCAGTGTAGTAGCAGTAATTACTGCTTGGCCTGGTTGCTACCACTTTACCAGCAAATAAAGACAATTGAGACGTGTGTGAACAAAGGGATTATGAGTGCTTGTAGTTGGAGCCTCCTAATTACAATACATGTACTCCAGCCAATTAGCACAGCATAAACATCAAAAGACCCCAAATCGCTACAATATGAATAAGGCTTCAAACACCGATTCGTGTTTATTCCTTCTTTTACAAAGCAAGATTTTTAACAAGAATTCACAAGCGCTATAGCTATTAGTGATAACAAAAAACTATCCTAGCTTCACTTATCCGAAGTTAACTGCGACAGCCGCAGTGTGGCGGCTGCTGCACCGTGCTCCCATTCATATCTTCATGTTGAACAAACGGGTGCGTTTGCGGCGCTATATTTCCTTAATTTTTCAACAGAAACTACTAGGAATACTTACATGGGTCGATGAAACCTAAATGACTATCATCGGCGACTGTTTGATGCATTTCATTGCTTGTGATGCACAAAATGATGTCTTATAAGCAGCTCACCGTTGTTCACAGAATTCACAATCACTTGCACTTAGCGCACAGAATACTTGAACGAACATAAAAGCGAAACTGCGGGGAAGCCGCCAGGACCGCGCCTGGCGGCGCGGTCTCCGGGGCTAATCCGAAGTAATATCTGCTAGACGACCCAACCTGGCTGCCATGCGCGGGTAGCCCATGCATGCTGTTTGTTGGCTTCCAATCTCGTCATCGCGTTGACGCATGAATTCTTGCTTGCCATGCCAGTCGTGGTTGGGATCTTTTCAAGACATTGCCCATTTCGACAGATATGAAAAAGATCACACTTTTATACAAATCTCAAAATGTCTACCGACTTGATGTAGATGCCCTTGGGTTAAAAACCTCAAAAGATAATTGATGTTAAAAGAAGCCACATCTGCAAAAAAAAAATGTTGAACTACAAAGTGACAGTAATCTCGTACCAACAATAAACGGCTGTACTCCACTATCGGGCATTTTTTTGTATCTCCAAACCCGTCACACACACACACACACACACAGACACACAGACGTACACCCACAAACGCCCAGAAACTCCCGACATGATATTACTCGGATTGCTAGCTAGATTGATAGCTAGACCACATTCACAGATCAGTGTCGGAGGGCGGATAGGTCAAAGAGAAAGTCTAATTTATTATGCAAATGATATGTTGCTCAAAGGTCTTCACAACAACACACTCCCACTCACAGAAGCACTTCTTGCGTTTTGCAATTGCCCGGAATCCAACTTTCCAACAGTATATTGGGGTGTGGGGTGGGGGGGGGGGGGGGAGGGGGTTGGGAGGGGACAATCTTAAGAAAAGGAGTGATTTTTTTTTTTTTTTTTTAACTAAGTTTTCCGAAAAGTGCAGCTAACATTTCTGTAATCCCCTCAAAACACACACACACACGGACACAAAAAAAACAAGACATTTCTAATTACACACACACACACACACACAAACACACAAACTCACACAAACACACACATGGAGGCATTGTATACATATGGGCCCTACATGTAGGTGTATATGTACATGTATATATATTTTTTTTTTTTCCAGGGGGATGGGCTGGCTGAAATGCTATATTTCACATTCAAATCTAGGGAATGTCAAGTCCAGCAATCATATGAAATGAATATTAATTGAAGGTTGTTGTTACTATACATAATATTAAAGATGAAATGGAGAGCAGGTCTGTCTGATGCTGTCCACTTATTTTCTACAACCATTAAAATTCTCAGAATGACTGCAAACAGCAATGCTTTTCAATTACATTTTCAAATTTCAAAGGTGTACATTTCACATTCTTCATTTTCACTCTCTGATATATGTTATAAAGTGTTTGGAACGATCGGTGAATGTACTATATATAAGCAATGTACCATTTGTCTAAAATGGATTTGAATATTTCCATAGAGTAATCACAATGTATAAGTTATACTATTATTAATAACCAAAATGAACTATAAAACAGAAATTATATTTGCAATAAATTCTATACTGTTTCTTGCTCGCATACCTTGATTTTGAAACATTATTATGCTAGGCCTAATGATAAGAGATTACAATTTTTTATATCAAACGTATCTACAAAGATGAAATATTTCAGTGAAACGCCATTTATATTGCAGTTATATTACAAGTCTGCCTTTCCTTATTCTCACACAGGTAATCAAGTTTCCAAAGGAAGATGAAGATGTGCAACGCAACATGGCAAGTTTCCGCCAGACTGCAGGGTTCCCAAGAATATCTGGGGTTATTGACTGTACCCACGTTGGGCTACACGGCACAAAACTTGGAGAACACGAGTACATCTACCGCAACCGTCACCAGCAGTATTCAATAAATGTCCAACTTGTTTGTGATGCGAACTGCAAAATAACAAACGTTGTTGCGCGGTGGCCTGGGTCAACACATGACAGTCGAATCTTGCAGGTGATTTCCATAGCTGCATAAATTTGTCTTTAGGCATGTAAACTTTAGGCTATTTCCATAAAAAAACAAAAAAACAAAAAAAAAGTGGCAGAATTCGTTTTGGCAATAATCAGGCATGAGCAGAATTGAGTAGTTGACAGTCAAGTACCGTAGGCTACGAACATCGTGCCATTGCCATTTGTCTAATGATCAGCATCTGTTTATTTTGAACATAATGAATGGAAAAGCCCATTATGTATATGTAGGCCTATATATGTTTTCCTGGTAACTGAGGAAATTACACTTAACCAAACTATAATATTGCTACATTTATAGATTTAAATTATAATAAATGGGAGGACACAGTTCTTTCTTTTTTAATAACATATAGAATTTATTATATAGATAGATAGATAGATATGCTCATTTTCTTTTACCTCACAGCCAATATGGCATCTGTTGTATTCACAGCAATCTGTAATACTGACATGTTGAATGATCTATTGCTTCCAAAAAGGAGACGTGTTGCAAATGATATGATTATAATATTTGAATTAAGTGCTATTTATATTGCAGTTATATTATAATATTTGAATTAAGTGCTATGCAGGGCCTAAAATGTAATATTTCAGACAATAATTTGCATCACTTTTTTGTACATGTGTCAGCAAAATTCTTACAGAATGTAATACATTCTAAATATATATTAAAATCATTATCTATACACAATATACATCATGTAATAAAAAAAAATGTGAAATTGTATTATATTCTTTGCAATCTTTGTAATTCTTTCATTACCCACCATACCAATATAGAACAGCAAATTAGCCGCCAAGTTTCATGAAGGCCAATTGCAAGGCATCATACTTGGCGATTCAGGATACCCCCTTCTCCCATGGTTGATGACACCAATACTGGATCCACAAACTGCAGCAGAGCAAGCCTACAACATGTAAGATGAATGATATCTTTCTTTACATTTCTGCAATCAAAACAGGTTAGACAACCGGGAATCATTAGGTCTTTGGTGAAATTTGGACATAGGACATTATTTAGGCATAACTAGAAATGTCGCTATGCGACATGTATACCTCCGACATTATGCTTGCTTCTCCTAATAGGTCTGTAGTACATCTTTACAACCTTTGGTACAAGTTACACAGAATGGGTTAAATATGAAAATTACTCTTTTGTCACTGATGTGTTAAGTTTTCACGTGCCTTGAAATAGGTTTGATTGGATTAAGGGCTTATCTAAGAGAGCATCTAATTGGGGATTGAGAATTTTACTGAACATTAGACATTTTCATAAGTTCCTTAATTTGATAAATTGCAACGCATGAAGAAAAAAAAGTATTAAATGACAGAATTTAAGCATTTCAACCCGACTTATGACCCTTGAAATTTGGCCCTAAAATTCGGATGAGAAACACTGTCAGACAGGACAAGCGTAAATATGTACTGAAGTTTCATAATGATACCGTGAGCCACTTCCAAGATATGGAGGAAACAGTGGAACTACACATCTTCACTTGAACTTAAACCTTCAGATCTTTAACCTCTTGTGAAAAAAAAAAGTCTTCCAAGAGAACATTTTTTTTGGTAAAACACTTTAAATGTGCCACGTTTGCTCAACTGACTCAAGAGATGGCCTACTAACTTTGCAGAAACTGCTCAAATCCATAAACATGCCCTAAAGGATTGATAAATCTGAAAATGCTGCATTACAATAAGAATGCTTCTCACAATTTTACTCCTGTCACAATGCACATGCAGCTTTCATTTGTGTGTGTGTGTTAATTGACTATAAGTGGGTGTTCATTACTGAAATTGCAAGTACATTACGTTTTTGTCACTGTTTTGTATGCACAAGTAACACCTGTTACACAATAATGTAGCTACTGGTTATTTTAAAGGAAAGCAATCACAGACTTATATAGAATTTACATCCAATCAAAGCTTCAAATTTTTCTACCACATAGTTCTATATGTCCAGGGCAGCAGAAAACTATAAAAGCTTCATAGACTTTAATTTCTTTTTTCCAAAAGCTTGACTACGTTGCTGTCAAAGATTAATGTGGCATACAGGGGATTTATACCATAATCCTTTATGCATTGCAATGATATGAGGGAAATAGTGAAATAGTTGACCCTAACCTTTGATCCTTAATTTTTTACCCCATACCCCCAAATTTCCAAAAAAAAGAACACTGCTAGTCACTACATGCATATTTACTATGATAAGTGCCATGAATGTGCTTTGAACCATTTCCCAGGAATCGTGAAGAAAGTTTGAAATGTCAACATTTCCACTTGACATTTAACCTTTGACTTAGTGGTCTTAAACTTTCTATAAATACTCTCAAATGGATAATATGTGTACACACTAACTTATGAAGAAATATGTTCAGGTATTGTATAAATATGTGAGAAATTGTGATATTTCAAGAATTTGACCTTGACCATTTACCTTAAGCATGTGCAACTAATAGTTGATAGGCACAACTTTTCCCACTCAAACACATAGGGCCTACATGCCAAGTTTTATTTCGCTACGTCGTATGGTGTTTTATTTTTTGTTTTGTTTTCTTTCTTGCCTTTTTTTTTATGCTGTCCACAGAATTAATTACAGAATAGACGGTAGGATGGACAACCCAAAAACATAATGCCTTATAGGCTACACTTCATGGCAGATGCATAAAAAACTAGGGGTTACATTTAAACTGCGACTCCCATCAATGAACATGAGTTCAGAAAGATGTATTTCAATCCAGGAAATGGCAAAACAAAAACAAGAAATGAAGGGAATGTTTAATTTTCAATTCTTTTTCAGTCCAGGAAAAATGAAATCTACCAGTAGGATTTCTCTTTCAATTCTTACCTTGAAATATCTAATTCAGATTTTTCTACTTTCAGTGCACACAGGAAGACAAGAGTCATCATTGAAGAGGTCAACGGGCAGATCAAAAACAAATTCCGTTGCCTCTTGGGACATGGGATGCAAATCCAGCCACACAGGGCATGCAACATCATCACAGCATGCTGTGTGCTATTCAATCTGAGCAAGGAATTCAAGAGGGACGAAAGAGATGAAGAGGACGAGGACGAGGACAGCGATGATGACGACGAGAGGCAAAGGGAGGAGGAGAGACGTGATGCTGTGGATGACCACATCAACAGAGAAATAGATCCAACTGGTGTCGCCGTGCGTGCGGATATTGTAAGAACCTTTGATACATGAACTGTGTCTTGCTTCAAGTGGAGGGGGGGGGGGAAATTAAGGAATTTTTAAACATCTTTGTGTCCATACTTCCTATGCCATGTGAAATTTGAGTTCACATAAAATCACATTTTTTCCCTTCCTTCCAGTTTGCAACTTAACGAGATTTTGTTTGAGGATTAAGAGAAAAAGTAATTGACAACTTATTTTTGCCATTTCATCATTGTTTCTCATTTATGTTAAACTTGTCTTTCGTTATTACTGTTACCTTAAAGGGTATTTCCACAAAATAAGACAACATGTCAGTTTTATGCAGTTTCTACTTTTGCGCCTTGGAAGACAAAAACGAATGTGTTCTGTCATGTGTAATGTTACCATTTAAAGTGACCTACTAGTTTCATATCCAATGAAATTGCCTTTAATATGGTATGTAAGACATTGATTCCATCATAATCCATGAAAAATGTTAACTTGAAAAAAGTGTTTACTTTATTATGGTGCATCAGTACATCGCTGTCCTCGTCCTCTTCATCTCTTTCGTTCCTCTTGAATTCCTTGCTCAGACCTACACTAATATGCAATAAAAGTATTTCCCACTATACAGGGTGGCCCGAAAAAAAAAGGAACACCTAAGATCTTCAATTACAGCAATATTGTTGCAAATATGACATTATTAGGCATACTAATGGAAAGACCATTCTTTTTCCAATAGAATGACACCAACTTCTACAATTTTCGTTGATGCGTTATGATTTTAGGACCATTTTGTGAACCCTTGCAATTTTCATAATATGATCATTTTGCACTCTCAGAGATACCGAAATCAGCATTAATTCGGCTTGCCATAGAACCAGTAGCGTTCACAATGCGTGAAATGTGGACAACAGCTCTTTACTGTGAAAGGAAGAGAGGGTTGGCGGGGCGGACGGTGTGATTGTCATTGTCCCTTATCATTGTGAATGGGACGTTCTGTTGGGCTCAATGAGATACTAAATTTAGCTGGAAAATAACAAGGTGAATTTAAAGGCATGATTGGCAGTGATGACGTGATTTCATGAGGGGCTTAGGAATCCGGAATAAAGCACATACTTTTAATGAAGTATACATTAATAAATACAGTGAGAACTGAGAAATTTTGCTGTGTCGGTTTATGAACGAATTAGGTATCACACCCGGCTTGAAACTACATGTAGTTCGCGAGGGGTTAGCTGATTAAAAAAATGAAGAAAAAAAAAAAAAGAAAAAAAAAAAATTGGCCTTCGTGTACTTGCATCCCTGTTCACCAAACCACCTAATGTGCATTTTATAGAACTTGCCTGATATGATTAAACTTTTACTAATCCACTCATAGATATAGGGATATTCTCACTGTATTTATCAATGCATACTTTATTAAAAGTACATGCTTTATTCCTTAACCACTCATGAACTAACGTCACTGCCAATCATGTCTTTGAATTGACCTTGATATTTTCCAGCTAAATTTAGCATTCCATTGAGCCCATCATGTCGTCTCAGTCGCAATGCCAACAGACAATGATAATCACACCGTCCACCCCGCCCACTCTCTCTTCCATTCACAGTAAAGAGCTGTTGTCCACATTCCACACACTGTGAACGCTGCTGGTTCTATGACAATCCGAGTTATCACTGATTTCAGTGTATCTGAGAGTGCAAAATGATGACATTTTGAAAATTGCAAGGTTTCACAAAAATGGGCCTAAAATCGTAACGCATGAACTGAAATTAAAGAGCTTGGTGTAATTCTATTGGAAAGAGAATGGGCTTTCCAATTGTATGCAAAATAATGATATATTTGCAACGATATTGCTTAAATTAAAGATCTTATGCGTTCCGTTCTTTCTGGGCCACCCTGTATATAACTGGTTTCTTTTTATCACTATTGCTATTATTAAAAGGCAATGGCATTTTATTTTGCATGTGTAGAAATTTTGAACATTCCCATTCCCATCTATCAGATCATAAAAGATTTTTAATATCTGTTATCACTTTCATTTCTTTAGAAAGTTACGACCACTGCTGCAGAAAAATCCAGGTTACATCAGTTATTCAAAAATGTCTTATAGTGAACTCCTGTTATAACAAACACAGTTATAACGACATAAAAATGTATTTCGATAAATTATGTTTTTTATGGTTTGTAATGTGTGTAGGTTCGGTCATAACAAATTTTCCAATACGGTGTATAATGAAAGAAAACTGCTGGTCCCGGTGACCTCATTAAAACAGAGGTCACTGTATTTTCGGAAAAGTCAATTGCTGAAATGCACAATGGTTGTTATGTGAGGATTGATATTAGTAAACTACTCAAATGACATTGGGACAAAGTACTTTTGGATTTTCTATCTGACACTATGGGAACATTTTATGCACTCTCTGAGAAAATATGAGGTGGGTTGTTGTTGTTAAACATATTTAAGATCATTGTGAAGATGAGTTTCAAGTAACAGGATTCATGAGTAAAAAAAAAAAAGAGGTGGTTTGTTAACGTGTTTAAGCTTCATTGTGAAGATGAGTTTCAAGCAACTTGTGAATTTTCTCCACAGTACACACCTGTCTCTCGAGCAGGTGGACTCGCTTTTTCTCCAATTCTAAGCGCTCTTTTTTCACTGCAAGGCACTCTTCCTCGAAGCTTGTCAGCCTCTTCTTTGTAGAAGCACATGCAGAAGCATTGTTTTCTACATTTGTAGGGACGACTACTGAAGATTCCTCAGTAGGCATCTGCTGGGAATGACTGTGTCCAGAGAGCAACAAAAGAATGTTTTGTGCTGTGTCACCACCTGATTCCTGAAATAAAGAAAACATTAAAATTTGCAATTATAAGAAATACCTTTTTAGCAAGAATTCAATTTTAGATTTTAGGAAAAGTGTATTAATAGGCAGGGCTATGAAAATGTCCCTGCTTTGGTCAATGAGTAATGATTCGCAGCACACGAGAAGAAAGTGCAGACAAATAAACAAGAGCTATTGTAGAATATTTGTGGTACAGTGCAAAATAGTTGAACCATTATGCACCATACCAAAATAAACGAACTGCAGAATAACCAGCCTTCATTCTCCTCTATTAGTCCGTGGGCCAGGCCAGATATTGGTACCACCTGATGTGGCAAAACCTTTTTGGTGTCATTTTGTTTGTCTGGAATAGATGTGCTTTTCACCGTATATCTAACTTCATGTACAACACAGTATTATTTCTGTAAGCCTTGACATAATCACACAGCATTATACAGGAAACAGGTAATCATTGTCTCCAGGTAGACCAGGAATAGAGCCGAGTAGAACTTGGAGTTTCTTTAAATCTAAAAAATAGTTCTGATAAGGGTGCTAGAACTTGTCATGCACAATTTCATATATCAAAAGAGTCTACCAAGACACTCAACTGGCTGACTCTATTTGCCCGGATGATGATGTTTCAGAGTAATTGAGATAGAAAAGAAAAGTCTGTATAGCCATTTTTATTCAAAAATTATCCATGTTAACTAGGTTTCATGGACAACTTGGCTCTACTTCAGACAGTTTATATGCAGTTCGTGATTGCCATTATTTGTCATTACCCAACGAATATCTTGTTTTTAGAGCTTTATTCTACACATTTCTTAGGCATATGTATACATTTTGAAATCGTAACAGAACTATGTTTTTTCTTTAAACTTATCTCATATTTCCACTTACCTGCGATGAGGAAAGTCCTGCCTCGGTCTCTTGTCCCAAAACACCATAGACGGCTTGAACGCTCTGTGCCTGCAGGACAGCCTCGAAAACAGGATTTGTTGAGAATGACCCACCGCCTAATCAGAGAAAGACAAGAAATAATTTTACATTTGTCATGGAAGAATACCTCAAGAGATTGTTTACTATCAAATTGCCAGAAACAGTTTCATTTACTTGAAATTTCCCCTGACATGAAAAACAAAGGAACAGTTGTACTTATTCAGTTTCATAGTGAATATGTTGAAAATGTATTTGTTGTGATTGCTTGTAAATTTAGAATGTAAGCATTCCCCTATGTATTAAATAATGGATGTGATGTAAGATGCATATATTTATAATTTATTTTTGTAAGAAAAAAGAAATGGCCTGCAACATGTTTTTTTGGAGGCATCATTAGCAAGTGACATCTGGTTATATACATGATGTATGTCTCTTTCTTGTCAGTCAGTACAAGTTTTGCAGTACCTGTAAATGATATTTGCTATATTCTTTTTTTCATCAACATTTTCAATACTTGACAATTACATTTGTGGATAAAACTGAAATGTCTGGTGACATTCATATTCGCAATATAGGAAATAAAATGCAAAGAATGATGATCAATGGAAGATATCCTTGTGTTACTTACTATTCATTTCATTATCTACAGTGTATTCTGTTTATTTTAAAATAACCTTCATATACATGTGTATTGAGTAAATGCAGTAATACTGTATTAGTAAAGCACATCAATAAAACTTTTACTAAAATCTGATAATCCGTTCAAAAGTTATGAATTTAAAGTATCCGCACAATCACTGCTGGATGAATAGAAATAGTACAGTGCAAGATGTCACATGCGTACAGTGCTATATGAAAAATAAAAATAAAATAAATTAAAAAATTAATAAAGTGCACATTTCTTCTCCTTATTACTGATGTATACAAGGGGTATATTATTCATCTTGCATTCTCAAAGAGATAAGTTTGAGTGTTCTTTTGTTATGCGAGAAAAGTGAAAATATTTTAAATTTTATTTACACTTTCTTTATATTGTTGTACAAATGTATGTGACATCACAAGCTAAAGTAATCTTCTAATCCAACCGTGACCGTGAAGAAACTTCAAAAATTCATAACTTTTGAATGGATTGTCCAATTTCCTTCATTCCCACTGATGTGTTCTACTAATATTTGTTTGATTTTGTTTGATTTATTTTTCTTCCAAAAGAATTTCATAGATAAATCAAGATTCTTTTCAGTAATATCACATAGAATATCAGTAAGCAGATTAGAAGGTGCACTTGTCCTTTAACCCTAAAAGGGCGGAGGGATATGGATTCCGCCCCCAACCCTCCACCCCCCCCCCAGATCTCAGCCATCAGTGTTGCAATCGCGATGAAATTTTGCATGTGCGCGACCCACGTCATAATCTACAAAATTGTGTCATAAGATTTTTTGAAAAAATCAATTTCTAATTATAATAAATTATGCATATTAAGCTCAAGATCATATTCTAGCCTAATTAAAAGCATTGAGAGTCTAATTTGGGATATGTATATCTGTTTTAGCATACAAGGTATTCAACAATTATACATCACAAAAACTTACAAAACTTATTTCAATTATTATGTATTTTATTGTTTTCAGAAATTCTTATGTATTTCTTTGTTTTTCAACTTTTGTATCTTGATTGGAAATTGTCACTGACCACTTTTCTACCATAATCAGCAAAAAATCAATCAATGAAAGTGATTAATCAGAAAAAGTAATCATGTTTTTATGACTTTCAGAACAGAGCACTCTTTTCCATAGGAAATGTACACAAAATAACAAAATTGTGCCCGTTTTGGGCCGACATACCATTACAAAAGTGGGCGTGGTTTTGCAAAATTATGCGCGGATGCTGCAAATTTGGTCTCAAAAGTTGCACGATACTTGAACAAACAAAGTCAAGAAGCCTCGCAACAAGGCATTCTCGTGTAACAGAATTATAGCGCGAAAAGTCGAGGGGAGCGAATTCCGCCCCTTTTTGGGTTAAATGAACATTCAATTTTACATCATGTAATACTATAATTCACCAGCTCAATGTAAAGATTTTGTGGAGTTTATTGTAGTTCAATACTTTGAAAATCCTTAAACAAATCACAGTGAACATGGATGATGACACAGGAGGCCTACATATTTCAGAAATGTAGCAGTGTAATCCATTAAGATATTGATTGCTTGCGAGTTCACCTGTGTATAATGTATGGATGCCTTCTTCTTTGGTTGTGCTTTTTTGAGGCCCAACCTATGCATTCTTATGGTGACCCTGCAATGTCATCCTCCTTGTTCATTGCAATTTGTTATAAATTTCCAAAAAATTCTTATTCTTCATCCCAATTACAGTATCGCCAATTTTTAAACTCTGTCAACAGAATAACTTATTTATAGTTGTTCAAGTTTAAAAATGTCTTAAAATCATCCAAAGGTATCCTAAAGTAAACACACTAGTCACCTGTCTTGTTTTTCTTTGCAGAGTACTTGTTGGCACGGACCTTCAAGTCCGCCCACTTTTTTTTGATGTCCTGCCACTTCCTCTCATACCCCCCCACGGTTGCTCTCAGCTGCTGGGCACAAAGACCCCATGAATTTCTTTTGCGCTCTTCAACCTGCAACATCAAATGGTAGATACACAATGTAGGTTTCTCAATGATTGTAGTACTTTAGAAGAACTCCATAAGAAATGAAAAATTAAAACACAATTCAAGGAAATGTTAATTCCATGGAAAGTAATACAGATATCCCTTGCCACTTACAACCTACATTTCCTCAAATTTGATAAACTATTAAATTAATTTTTTCATTTTTATTTTCATTATGGAAATCACTGCAGCATACATACATTTCTTTACATGTTTAGAATGCATTACTTAGAAAAAGAGAAATTAAAGAAGGTGAAATCATCTTAACTCAGGTTCAATATGGAAAAACTAATTCCTATGAAATCTTTTGAACAACAATTCGTCATACAGTGCTCTCCCGTTATAACGAAATGCTCGGGACCGGCAGTTTTCTTCCGTTACAACAAATTTTCATTATAACCAAACAAATACAATGTATAACGAAAACAAGGACGCCACGCATATATCATATTCTGTTTGTTGAATACTCGTCATACACTGGAAAGCTATGTGAACAATAAAACAGTTATTCAACTTCTGATTATTGTATAACAATAACGCAAGTTCCCCTCGGAAACTGTGCGTGAAACAGACCAAGCGAACACACAGTGACGTGACGCGTTTGTCCATGCACAGATGCTGTAAATGCTTGTTCCGCTACTTATGTTTCGAAAGCGATCCTCATTTCATTATAACGGAACACATTTCTTTTGTTTTTCTTTGTCAGTGGCGCTCGGAAAAGACTTCGTTATAACAAAAATTTCGTTATAATCGTGTTCGTTATAAGCGAATTTTGTAACATAGACTTTAATAGCGATAATTTTGGGACAAGAAGTTTTACTTCGTTACAACGAAATTTCGTTATAACCGTGTTCATTGTAACGGAGTGCACTGTACTGCCATACATGGACCTCATCCATCTTGTTTGCCACCCTAATCTCATTATGAAAGCATATATTGCAATAATGAAGTTTTTTATTTCTAAATTAAAGAATACTCAAAGACAATTACATTGAAGGAAAAACGGAGCATTTCAACATTGACTTCATTTTGGGACAACCATTTCAGAATTATAAATTATGTGCAGTACTCACGGCCAGCACCATGCAATTAAAAGTGTGTGGGTGAGTGTGTGTGTGTGTGGGGGGGGGGTTACATTTCTTGTGCAACTTTCGGATTGCATCACCTAACAAGCCGGAAAATAAAAGAAGAAAGAAGAAGAGAAAAAAAAAAAGGGCCTTACTTCCGTTTCAATTTCAAGGGTTTATAAGCTTGTACCCACCCCCCCTACAAAAAAAAAAAAAGAATTTGATTGTGTACAACGTGCAATTGACATTGGCAAAAGGTTATCCACATTCTTTGTCTTTCTGATGCCACTTGGGGGATTAAAACAGTGGAGAAGCCCAAAGTGATTACACTTTATATATTGTTGTTTTGTTTAAAATAAAAAAGAAGAGGAGAAGTGGGGGTTGTTACTCCCCACCGAACCCCCCTCCAAATTCTCTGGGTGTGCTGGCTGTGGTAATACTGAATGTCTTCTTGCGCATATGCACTGCTATGATGAGGTAAGTAATGTTTTTAGTAAAGTTTTTCATTTACAGTAATATGCCCATACATACATACAGATGGACCTATTGATATCAATTTTGAGAAAGTTTCATTTCAATCCAGATTAAATACAAAATTATGAAAAAAAAAATGTTTGATGTGAGAAATGGAAAATGTAAATCTTCAGATTAAGCATAACTGAGCTTTATGGGTACAAGAATAATACTTACTGTTTGGGTGCAGTGACCCGAATTTCCGAACAGATCACGGTAATTGTCAGCAACAAACTGACACAGGGTCATGATTTCTTTCTCGGACCAATTGGGATTCCTCTTTTTGACCTGTTTGTGAAATGATAAAAGGAAACAAAATAACAGCCGAAAAATGATACAAATTTTGATATTAAGTTGAGTACGTAGTAAAGTTGGATTTCATTACTTCCACTATAATAAGAATTTTGAAAAATACAAATTTGTAAATGAAGTTGGTTGCACTCATTCTCTAATAAACAAATGATTACAACATACTTAAATTTAACTCAATACCCAAATAAAATTCCAAAAGAGTACATGGTAGTACCATTTGTAGTAAAGAAAGTGTGTTTTTAAAAAAGCATCAACCTTGAACATCAAAACAACAGCAATTAAAAATAATAGGTAATATGGCTTCAGCAACACTCATTTTATACAATATTGATGGGTATTCAAAGTAGATGGGAAATAAGAAAGTTTTGGTGTTATTGTCCCAGTGAAATTTCCTTTACCATGCGTTATTTTCAGAAAATGTACCTGGTACATGGATTATGATTAATAAATAAGATTTTTATTTTACAAATCCACCATGTAGACCTGGATTAGATATCTAGATCTTTAATCCAAATAATATTTGAATTGTATAAGAGTCTACTTCTAGAAACTACTCACTTCAAGCCTTTGGCTCCAATCTAGTTTTGATTCCATGGCTTACAATCTGCAAAAGAGAAAATAATGTTGTTTATTGATGCCAGGGACAATATCAATTTTAAAGCGATCACATAGTTTTGGTTGAGACCTAATTTCAGGTTTCCATTTTTTTTTTTTTTTTTTTTTGGGGGGGGGGGGGGGTGAGATAATGAGAAACCTCTCACGAAATATGAAAGAGCATGTACAACTTTGTAATTTCATGTGGAATTCAGCATTTAACAGTATTTGATGACAATTGATTAGAAATGGCTGAGATATCCGAAAATGTGCGTTTCTAATGAAGTGTGGGACCCACAATTTATTACAATTGCATTGTTTTACTTTGTTTTTGGATGTTTCAGTCATTCTAAACCTGATTTTTATCAAATCAACTTTGAATTCACTGAAAATGGTATGCTCTGTACTTTATCATGTGGTTTCTTGGTATCTCGCCAAAAGTTAATTTATAAGCAAAATTCTCATCTCCACCAATACTGTACATCCAGTTAAAAAGGTGAAATTAAATATGAAGTCACCTCAGCAATGATTTATCTACACTATAAATGAAAAAAGAGATGTAAGCAGTCTTGTGCTATTGAAGTTGTATTGTACTGAATCGCATGTGATGTTGAAATGGTACATCATAGTTAGATCCTTGAGGAGAAAAAAAATGTGGCAACTTTGCTTTGATTCAGTGGCTTTTAATAAACAAGGCTATGTTGAGAAAGAGGAGAATGTTTTTCATATTTTGTCTGTCCTATTCCCAGTATGCATTAGTTCAGCCTTAAGGAAATTGCTGAAAAGACTAGAAGTACAATGTAAGGGTAGCCCTGTGCTGTACATCTTTGCACAACATCTACATGGGCTTCAGAAAAAAAAAATCACATCCATCTGGCATCCATGAATCCAAAATGCATACATATTTAGTCACAAATGCAGTAATATGAACACAGGAGAGCTAGAGATGGGCTTTTACACCATACATTTCAGTAACATTTGTTTATGTAAACTATGGATCTGCATTTTCTTTTAATATGTAGTAGCTCAACATTGTCTGCTTAACACATAAAGAGGATATGCAGTGTATTTATTTTTTGCCAGTATTTTTTTTTTTTTAACAGCATGGAATGCAGTGTGCATATACACTGCTGTAGGTTTTTAACACACACACACAAGTGTATACGTAGCTTTTCAACATCTACTGTAGATGGATGCTTATTTGTGTGTATGTGACACATTGTACAAGCATTGCATGCAAGCTAGACATACGGTACCCTGGATGCCCAGGTCACTTCCTGTCTGCAATGTCACATGATGTCTGGCTTGTCTGCAAATTAGGTAATTATGAATAATTATTTTTTTGACAGCCAATCATTTTTAGTTACGTAATATATGTGATATTCTTTAGCAAATCAAAATAGTTTTTGCCTTTGTGGCCATTGAGAGCTTGAAGGGTTAGTTTGCAGGCCAACAAAATTTAGTCAGTCCTGCTGCAACTTTCAAAGAGTGATCACCAGTGTGTCTCTATTCTGCTTAGATCTGGCACGTGCTGGTGCTTTAGGCACACGATGTTGTCAGTGAGGAGTTTTTGGACTTTGATATTTTAGCTAATAGTACTACACTGTAGGTCACCTACTCGGTCTACGTAGACCCCAGTTGTGTTCTGCACAGTTCTCTACACTGATTCTGATGATGGATTCATATTTGGACTGACTATTATTTTGGATTATTCCAATCCCGGAATAGCAGGCACTCCTGTGACGCTAGATTAATGCTAGAAGGTATTTCTTTTTTTTTAACTTTATCGGTCATGCCATCGCCCTAGCCTAGGTGCTGCATTGCACTTCTGATTGGACATTGACAGCAGCTGTGTATCACATCAGGCTAGGCTATCTCCATAGGGAGCTACCTCGTGTTTATCCCAACACTGACGTCTGAACCTGCCATCATTTCAGTAGGCCCTACTTGTAGTCGTACACAGCGGGGTCCCTTATGCCTTAGTTGTTCCTGTTTTGTTCAATGACGCCGGCGCCCAACACGGTAGTGAACATCAGTGGACAGTGAATACCACCCTCCCCGTTTCATCTTAAGCGGCCAGGGTTTTCTAACTACGAATCATACAAACGATTTCTATCGCCTGTGTAGTAAATACTTGGATAGCCTTTGTGCGGATGCTGTCGAGGCAATATCAGTTAAGAGCTTCAAGTCCAAGCTCGGAATGATCACTGGAAGCAGAAGCATAACAAATTTAGGGCCTAGTCCAGATTGCATTAACTGATAACTCCGTGGACACAGTACATCACATGGATCTCCTAAGGCTCAGGATTGAATCCTATGAATGGCCCTCTACAAGTACAAGTTTTAAACTTACTGGGCGTCGTTGAAGGTAATTCAGGTAATTCAGGTGTTACTGTCAGATTTACCCTCGACGGACTGCTACCGACATACGGATTACAGTGCTAGTGCTGGACTATCCTAACAACTGTGATACTAGTGACGTTAGGCCTACAGGTGAGGTAGCTTTACAGCTGTAGTTCCTACTAGGGTCCTACTGGTAGATTTTTTTTTTTTTTTTTTTGGCACCTGGTAGGCCCTACAGAAGTCATACACCACGTACTTACTACAATCCATGTAGATCTAGGGTCTATGTAAATTAACAGCGGCGGCCTCCCGCTATATAAACAGTGCCTGTAGTTAAGCTGTACTAACAGTCCCTGCTAGTTAACGTAGGCCTACTGTTAAACCTTGCATAGGGAAGGCTATAACTATACTGTTTTAGCCTCAGTTTTGTCGCCCCTTGATGTGCATTAATGTTACAGTTTAAGTGGCGGCCTTCCGCTATATAAACAGTGCCACAACTTCCTTGTCAACAACTGAAGAGCTCTGTAGACACGCTGTGTTTATTTGTTTTTTTTTTTTGTTTGTTTGTTTGTTTTTTTTGGTGGCTGATGCCTCTTAAATAAATTGGTTTAAGCCAGATATCTTGAATAGTATACCAGTTCAGTTGTTCCGAAGCCTTTGTGTTGTGTAACATTAGTGTGGAATAAGCCTATAAAAAGCGTTACCTGTGAATCCCATGATCAAAAGTGTGGGGTGAATGGGCATGCGGAGTTATTGGATTATTTATTTGGTTTGTTTGTTTGTTTGTTTTTTAGCTGAAGTGAGTGTTAAAACATATTCATGTGAATTTGTGTGTGTGTGTGTGTGTGTGTATGTGTGAATTTTTTTTCTTAGGTCAGTGATCAATCTTATCTTTGGTTACTGATAGTAGTGATACAATGTTTCACCTGTCATCACACACTTGTTAAAAACATGAGGTACGGCCCTAGACCCTATAGATTTATCTCATACATCGAAACACCGAAAGCACCAAACCACTAATTGTATCAATATTACCTCCACAAATACATGTCTGCATTTGCATCCACCTTACGTGAAATTTAAAAAAAAAAAAAAAAAATCTGAGATATTGAGGCTTGAGAAATGCTACAAAAAAGTAGAGTGACGATGTAGGACACTCAACCATCTATGAATCAGAGTAGTAGGGGCCTACCGGCAGTAGTAGGCCTATTACATCCTAATGTTACTAGTTCTACACTTGACGTGATAATGATACAGCTGCAAATAATAGAACATTGTCACGTTAGGCCTCCAACACAAGGTTTTGCTACAGTAAGTACAAACCAAACGTCCTCACGTCACAACTAGAAAGTACATTTGTAGTAGGCCTAGCTAGAGACATACATTAAAGAGGTGTGTAACGTTACTTGTGCCAAGTAGTGGCACTGTAGTACTAGTAGATTATAGTCAAGGTAGTGCTAGGGTTTCTAGTAGGTGTATAATCTAGTACACTAATAGATCTAGTGCACTACCGACTACTGCCACTAGTAAAATGATCACATCTAGACACTGCTGGACTACTAGTACTAGCTACTACACCTGTATCACTGTCTTGATATGACCCTGAATGATATACTGTACGCTGATTTTTTTTTAATTACCTATCGTTCACTACATTATTTAGTATTAAATTTTACAGCTAGGTATCGCAACACTTGTCATCGGATCCACACGTATAGTAGTTTACACCACACTGACGGGAGAGCAAACATTTACCAACACAAATAGGTATATGTGGGACCGCTATCAACGAACCATTAGGTAACATTTTTGCAACAACGGGACTCGACAACTAGCGATATAACTTTTTTCCATAGTGTTTCAAGACTAACGTCTTCACAATGTACATCAAAAGTATTAACCGCTGCTAATAATTTATCTTCTACGAATCAGTCAACCATAATTTAAATTAAATTCCACTTACATTGTTACGAATCACCATGCGTCGCAGATACAGACGATATCGCTCGAAGGATAAAAAAAAACAGAAAATTTGGTAGGCTTGTCTTACTAGTCGCTTTTATAGATATAAAATGCCGCAATCCTATTTGCATGTGGCTAGGCTTGTCTTGCCAGTCGCTTTTATAAATACGAAATACAGCAAGGGAGCTTGCAATTAATTGCATCTTGCAATTAATTGCAAGCTCCTTTCTTGCAACAGCAACTTGCAATTAATTGCAAGTTGCAATAGATCTATCTATTGCAAAGTTGCAATAGATATTTGCAATTAATCGCAACTCGACTTTCTTGCAACACCCCCTTAGTGTCTTATTGTAGCACCCGCGCCGAGGGGCGGCCGGGTGGGCTGTTTCAATCAACTTGACAAAAGAAGAAGGGAGGAGATACGTGTTAGTGGTTTCAATACTCAATCAACTTGACAAAAGAAGAAGGGAGGAGATACCTTGTACGTGTTAGTGGGTTGTATGGGCACAAGCAGCAATCAAAAAGTAATCATTTATTCATAATCATTCATTATTATCCGTTCGATAACTCTTTCTCACACATTCTCATAGTTATCATATGGATCGAGCATCAGCTCGTATAACATGATACCAACTCTTATAATAATTATTCATTTTCACTGTTATATATCATATATGGTTGAGGGGTCTAGATATCGCGCACGAAAATTTGAAATGCTCTTATAATAGAAGTTATTCCATAATCGTACCTGAATTTCTCAATGAATATCACGAAAATGCAGAAAAATCACCTCCCAGAATCTCCTGATGATACGATGACGGAGTAGTGCGCTGTCGCCGTTTGTATGTCGGACTTTTTTTTATGCGTTCAATTTCTCGGGGTATGTAAAGATCGCGCAGCTGCCCTCTGTAGTTTCATGCGTGAAAGTGTCTGCCCCTCTGCGGCTGTAACGTGCTCCGGCTTTCGTAGAATATTTTTTCACTTGATATTAAATTTGTCCCTGTTATAAGCAACAGCAGTTTTACCTAACTTGTGTATATTATTGTTATTATTATTATATGTATTATCATTATTATTATCATTATTATTAATATTATTATTATTATTATCATATGTGTTCTTCTTCTTATTATTATTATTGTTATTATTATCATCATTATTACTATTATCACCACCACCATCATCGATCATCATAATCATCAGTATCATTTTCATTATTATTATCACTTCCACCACCATCATTTTATCATTCTTATTATCATTATTTTTATCATTGATATTTTCATAATCGTTAATGATTTTCATTTATGAAGTTTTCTTACAATATTTCTAATCACTTTAACCAATAATATACACGTAATATAAAATGGCAAAATGTAAAATATGAACATATATTTTGTGTGTGTGTGTGTGTGTGTGTGTGCTTACCCATTCGTCACCCTCTCATTTTCGTCACCCATTTGTCACACTCTCATCTAATTTGTTTTCTTCAGTATCATTATGGCCCTCCCCTGTCACAAATATATCACAAGTTAGCGCAAGAAATCACAAGCAAATTCAAATTGAAATCACACTTCAAATTCGATAGACTGAAATATTTATTCCTTTGTAATATTATAATCGTTGTGTTAAAATTTTACTTAAAACAACATTTATCAACAGTATTTCAGCGTAGCTGGCAGCATACATTGTTCTTGTGTATGATGACGTCACGTGGTAAACGATCGATCGAACAAATTACGAATTCTATCGACTACGAACGAGACAAGCGAGACGACACGTCTAGGCTACAACATCCTTAACTTTTCGTTAGAACAGATTTTAAGGGAAGGTAGGTTTGTACAAGGTAAAAAATTGGAAATTTAGTGGAAAATTTGTTTGAAATCAAAATTTCTTACCTGCTTCCTTCTCATGTTGAGCGGTAAGTCAGGTATGTTTATTCCATGGGCGTATCGGCAAATTTTGCGCTTAGTCCTACGCGTAATATCGCTTGCTATACGCAGTTACGCTATGCGCGATCATTACGTCCCTGCGCGAGACCTAGTACCCTTACTATACTACCCTGTGTATGTGTGGTCCTCTATAATAAAACTAATCAATCAAAACACAACATAACTGATAACTAACTAATTAATAAAATGAATTAACATTACTGTCCTTTTGCAATGACGCTTTGATCTGTTCTAATCCAAATGAATGTAAAAAAACATATCCATGCAATATCCTTTAACCTGTCATTACCAATACTTATTTAGTATGGTAGGGGTCCAACCCACCGACCGGGTCCATAACGACCGGCCGCGCATTATAATGGCATTGCGCGTACAGAAAGAAAATGTACGCATGGGACTACGCGCAACGGTGTTCGATTCTTCACTGGGCTACGCTACCGAGTAAAATGTGGCGAAAACAACTAAGTATTCCCTCTAAATTACCGAAATTTAGCAAAATCGAATAAGGTTTATCGTGTAACTACATATAACTAGGCCTACCTTTGCTGACTCGTTGTTAGATGTAGAGTATCCTTCCGTAATAAATTTGACGATTTTGACTGCAAAATTGTCACCGCCGCTTGTACGATCGTGCACCCATGTACACGTTACACATACACATGACATAAACATTTTGTCGCCCGCTACGACCGTACGAGTTGATGCAGAAACGAGAAATGAATGTGAAAAAACAAACCGACTCATCTAATTTATTTCAATTACGATGAAAAGTTTCCTAATGAAAATCAAGTCAAATTCATCAAACAGTCCTTCAAAAGTAATATCGAAGGATTCAAAATATATTCAAATATTATTGGGGAAAAAAATTACGACTAGAAAAAAACAGCAGCTTGTCGAAAAAACGCGTTTAAGTACGCTTTATACGTATTGTCAATAGAGGGCGGGGTGGTCGGTCGATATGAGCCCGGCAACTGAGTGCGGAAAAAATGACACCCCACGCGTTCGAAGCCGCCATCTAGAGCGCGTACCTCAGATCGCATTTTCAGTGCGCGCTTGTGAATCCGGAGTATTTTCTCCACACGTGAGTAAAATTTCAGGCAAATTGTGAGATTTTTCACGTTTCTATTGATAGAAAAACGTTAGGTGTCCGATATTATGAACACCCAACCATATAACATAATATGTATGGTTGAGGGGTCTAGATATCGCGCACGTAAATTTGAAATGCTCTTATAATAGAAGTTATTCTATAATCGTACCTGAATTTCTCAATGAATATCACGAAAAAGCAGAAAAATCACCTCCCAGAATCTCCTGATGATACGATGACGGAGTAGTGCGCTGTCGCCGTTTGTATGTCGGACTTTCTTTTATGCGTTCAATTTCTCGGGGTATGTAAAGATCGCGCAGCTGCCCTCTGTAGTTTCATGCGTGAAAGTGTCTGCCCCTCTGCGGCTGTAACGTGCTCCGGCTTTCGTAGAATATTTTTTCACTTGATATTAAATTTGTCCCTGTTATAAGCAACAGCAGTTTTACCTAACTTGTGTATATTATTGTTATTATTATTATTATATGTGTTATTATTATTATCATTATTATTATTATTGTTATTATTATTATCATCATTATTACTATTATCACCACCACCATCATCGATCATCATAATCATCATCATCATTATCATTTTCATTATTATTATTATCACTTCCACCACCATCATCATTTTATCATTCTTATTATCATTATTTCTATCATTGATATTTTCATAATCGTTAATGATTTTCATTTATAAAGTTTTCTTACAATATTTCTAATCACTTTAACCAATAATATACACGTAATATAAAATGGAAAAAAGTAAAATATGAACATATACTTTGTGTGTGTGTGTGTGTGTGTGTGTGTGTGTGTTTGTGTGTGTGCTTACCCATTCGTCACCCTCTCATTTTCGTCACCCATTTGTCACACTCTCATCTAATTTGTTTTCTTCATATTATGGCCCTCCCCTGTCACAAATATATCACAAGTTAGCGCAAGAAATCACAAGCAAATTCAAATTGAAATCACACTTCAACTTCGATAGACTGAAATATTTATTCCTTTGTAATATTATAATCGTTGTGTTAAAATTTGACTTAAAACAACATTTATTAACAGTATTTCAGCGTAGCTGGCAGCATACATTGTTCTTGTGTATGATGACGTCACGTGGTAAACGATCGATCGAACAAATTACGAATTCTATCGACTACGAACGAGACAAGCGAGACGACACGTCTAGGCTACAACATCCTTAGAACAGATTTTAAGGGAAGGTAGGTTTGCACAAGGTAAAAAATTGGAAATCTAGTGGAAAATTCGTTGGAAATCAAAATTTCTTACCTGCTTCCTTCTCATGTTGAGCGGTTAGTCAGGTATGTTTATTCCATGGGCGTATCGGCAAATTTTGCGCTTAGTCCTACGCGTAATATCGCTTGCTATACGCAGTTACGCTATGCGCGATCATTAGGTCCCTGCGCGAGACCTAGTACCCTTACTATACAACCTAGTTATGATGTTGCAACTTATGCATTAAACAGCTTCGATATTGATCTAACTCATCATAACTTAATAACAACCAAAAGGAATTAATCAACACTATAACTATGAAACAACAAATATTCACCATAATTTGTCAAACAACAACTATTAAAAGGTAATCATATGAATAATAATAATAATAATAAATAAGGTCTTATTTATCCAGGGTAGCCTCTTCAGTGTTGCCACTGCTCTACCAGAGGGCCCTGCTATTAAGACACGAAAGTGCGCGCTAATCATGTACAAAACAAATGGACAGCGCGCGGACCTCAAGCGTAGACGCACATCACCTGAGACGCGCTGTCTTGACACTTCATAAACAACGGCAGCGGTTTCAGGGACAGCGCGTCTCAGGCGATGTGTGTCTTTGCCTGAGACGCGCTGTCTTTGAAGATGTTGTTGTTTATCAAGCGTCTTTGATTGTGAGATCACGTTGTTGCCAAATTTTTACCTCCACGAAATAATCCTTATTTCTCTAAAATCTCTTTCTTCATCCCTTTAATCGAAAAAAAAAAAAGCTACGACTATAATTTTTAAATCTTTTTAAGATGATAAGAATACCACTACCTTTGGAAATGAATGATGTTTCTAGGTGTACTGAGTTTGTACTTAGCTCCCTTTTGTATCGTCATGTAGGGTAGCCATTTTGTGTCCATTTTTATCGGGCGCCTTCGTATCTTGTTATCTACTATCTTTGGTTGCCAGGTACCCATAATACACCTGGGTCGAGAGGGACATTGTGGGTGAAAACATCTTGTCCAAGGACGTAAGCACTGGGCAGGATTCGAACTCGCGGTCCTCCGTTCGGGAGTCGGGAGTCTTATCCACTATATGCCAATAAATCTTCTAATCTAGTCAATAATGTGCAATGCTACTAAAAATGCTACTAAACAATCATACCAACAATAACTTCACCCAACACATCTTCTAGACAAGTACTCTGTTCTGTGAGTAGAATGGTATAAATTGTAAATGGAGAGAAAATAAAATGGAAATGGCAATGATATTACACCTTCTTTCGCATCATATTCATGTAAGGCACTGGACATGAGATATCAAAATAGCTACACTCAATCTGATTTCATTTAATGCTTTACAAGAAATGTGCAGTTTCCTTTAAAAATGAGGAACCACACAAGTGAGAAAAGCAAGGAAACTGTAATCTTCTGCAGCAAGTTCAAAAACAAAGAATTTATTTGTAAACTTGTACCAGCAGGTTTACCTCATTCCTTGGTACAGTACTGAATAGTGTATGTTTCAGACCCTGTGTCCATAAACTTGTCTACTTTCATTTATAAAACCTTTAATACACTCTATATATACAGACATACATTCATTCTACTTAACTAAATGAACAACGTTCCTTCTTTTAAATCATGCATTCAAATAATTATGCATGTTTGAGACAACTGCAACATCCAAATTATATATCATACTACAAAACAATCTAAATGGGTCTAGTTTGTGAGACTAGCGCGTGGCTGGAGACAAGCTCTGCCATCAGCCCCAGCTTATCCCTTTATTCTAGCTGGACAGCATCCACTATAAAGAACACCTAATTCACACCTTACATTAAGTGTGCCTCCCCTGTGAGGAGCATGCTGCTACCTTTGTTTTGTCTTAGCAGATGTGTCTATAAACACAGACCAAAGATGCTGAATGCAAGGGGTAGGGGTATTAAGGTACTTCTGCCCTGATACCCTGTTGCACGCACACACTTTGCTGGCTTTATTCTCATCTACTGGGTAGTGAATGGAAGGTGGTGCAGGGGGAGCAGGCAAACAGATTAATCTGAATCAGGCTTTGTTTCCACTTCCTTTGCTACATAACTCCCCTGGCCTGTTCTCACAATATACACCAAGCATGTTCACATTGCTGTCTTTAGCTTTTCCCAACACCTGTTAACTCTATGGCTGTACTAAATTCTAGTAACTACAGACTGATCTCCAAACTAACAGGAACATAGATGAATATTTATATACATGGTTATGTACAGAACTTATGAAGAGTTTGTTCGCAAAAACCGATAAGTCCATTTTTGACGATTTTGAAGTACGGTCTCTGTCATAAAGTACAAAATGATACCTTTTAAATGATATATTGGTCACTACATATAAAGGTACATTTTTGAAGTTATGGTCAAAAGAAGCAAACATTTTCTTATTATTCTCTTTACTTTTCTTGACCTTTAATCACAAATATCTCCATTTGGCAAATATGGACTTATCGGTTTTTGCGAACAAACTCTTCATATAAATATATAGGCAAAATGGTATGAAACATATCATGAGAATGCACATATTATATTCATGTGTATTCTCCTACAAATCCTGATACCAACAAGTCTTCCTTTTTAATATACCTTGTTTGATATTATTATTTCCCTCACCGAACACTTTAGGAATCGCTTATAATGAAGATGGATGGAGTAAAAGTATAGAGACATACTCAGAACAAGTTACCATGTATTAACACACCCAAAATCTCTCTAACATAAGTTCTCTAACTTGAGTATATCGCCCGTCATTTAAGCTGTAATTTATTATTACAAATTGACACAATCACACTTATAACTCACATCTTTCACCACTGACTATATACAGTATACCATACATACAAGTAGAAATATAATTGAATATGGTGTATCAAGAAGTTTCTTACCTTGACAAAAGAAGAAGGGAGGAGACACGTCTGAGTGGGTTGTATGGGCACAAGCAGCAATCAAAAAGTGATGGGTTAGCTGATGCTGCTTTGGCCACATGCTACCCTCTCCTTTGTTCTCGACTCTTCCACTCTTGTGTAGGGGTGACAGAAGATCTCTCACAGAGGGGTTATATGTTTCACATAGGACATAGCTTAACAAAAAAAAAAAATGGGGGGGCATATTTTCCTGTGGGTTCTACATCATAGGTTACTTTGTTTTTTTTGTTTTTTTTGTTTTGTTTTTGTTTTTGTTTTTGTTTTTAGGCCTATTACATTACCTTGAATTTATACAAATATTACCTGAAGTGCAACACCTCCATCTTCACGTACACTGTAGATAGACTGCAAGTGCGACAGGGTTTAGGGGGCTTTGAAGGATGTCACACCGTCACATAATTATAATGTCCCCCGTAAGCTATATTCCTTCGCTGTGTCGGTTTTTTTTTTAACTATATGCATTATGAAAACTTTCCCCCAATTTCGGACACAAGCCTTCCGAGCAACAACGTGTGTGCACGTTCAGGTCACCGGGTCACGTTGTTTACTCATCTCACGCTTGAACGGAGATAGCAAAGAGACGGGGCGTTTCCATTATCAAAATAGGGGTTCGCTGCATTGCATGGAGGCATTTGATGAAGCATAATTTCTGCGGACACACTGTTACAAGCTACAAAAATCCTTGCATCTGATTGCCTGAGAGTAAATTTGTCTGACAGCTTTGTCGGACAAAAATGCTTCCTGAAATGCCTCAGGATTACATAGACAGCCACAGCTCGAGTATGAAAGCAGGGACTCCCCACCTACCTGATGGAAGCCAGTATACGTACAGTACTGTAATTAACCATACGCAAATTTGTACATGTGGGACTCATTGCAACGAACCGATCGTTCATTGTTTGGCTGCCGAAGGACCTCATTCATTACCTCATTTTCTGGCTATGTAGACATTTTCATTTTCTGGCTATGTAGACATTTTTTCATGAAATTATGTACGCTTCCACCAATCTTAAAGCATACTTGATCATTTTAACCACCTTCATGGCCGTTGTAAAAATTTTTTTTCGGACAAAACAGGATGATTCCTCTTTAAAATACCTTGGGAAAGATCACCGTTGTCACATTCGGGCTTCTCGCGTGAGTGACAATGGACTGTACGTACGTACAATACCACGTACATCCGGTCATCTCCCTTTGCGATGAATAGTATCGCCCATTCGTTTTATACGTCATCGCTAGGTTTTCTACTTTTGAGACAGTTTTTCCAATTGATCAGTAGTTTTAGCCTAAGAAAGCAGCGGAGTTAAATAACCAATAGCAATGAGTTTTATATAGTCATGTAGATTACAGCCTGCTCTATCCAAAACACTTCGCCCCAAGTTGATACGATATATGGTTCTGATTTGATCGATGTTGAAAACCAGCGAGTACGTACGAAATCGTGGAAATTTCTTCATTTTCCATAGACTTTTTACAAAAAGTGAACATGCTTAGCCAAATTAAAACTTGAAAAGCAGCGAAGATAAATACTCTCTGGAAAAGATCATAACATGAAAAGAAAGTAAATTTTGTCTTCTTTTCAAATCGCTTCGCCCCCTTCCGTGCCATCAACAAGAAATATGACATATTTCAACATATAGCATCGAGATACGTTTTTTGATGCGAGAAATTACACGTTATAGCTAATCCGCGCGTGTGCGCACCGCTCGCGCAATCCTTATGTCCACGAAGTTTCACAATGTTAGTTACCTAGAAATTTGTTTCTACATTTTCTATAAACGCGACTCTAATACTTTTTTTTTTCTCTTATACCTTTTTTTTTTTTTTTTTTTTTTTTGTCCCTACCGTAGTACCGTGCATGGGAGGTGGGTATCACCCCTCCAACACTCTCCCCCGCTCGGTCGCTTCGCTCCTCCCCATATAAGGATCTCACACTGTCACATAATGTGCCCCAGTCTAGATTCCTCCCCCAAGCTCCACCCCCCCCCCCCCCCCCCACCAAAAAAGAAAAACGAAAAAGTGTTCCGGCCCGCTTGACTGTCTTGTGAAAGTGCTTATATATATTATAGTAATAGCATGCCGGTCGGGCCATCTCTTCGCAGGACATTCATTTTCTCCACAAATTAATGCACTGAACGCTCATAGGTGACGTTTAATTCCTATGATTATCTTCCCAGGGAGCTCCAAAAACTTTGATATGGGGATCAATCCTACGGATAACCACTTATTCCAGATTCCAAGAGATAACACTACTTTCAATGATGGAAATGGGTTACGATTTTTATTTCTTGTCACGGGCTTTGGCAAGAAAGCCAAGAATCCCTCTATTAGAGTTTTTCTTTTTTTCTTCTTCTTTTTTAAAAGGAAGCTATAAGGCGGCGTTACGTGTATGAGCCCTATTTGCAATGCATTGTGGGGAAATGTCATGCGAAAAGAAGCTGGCTAGCCCGGCATGTTTTGCAGCATCAACATATGCATAGGGCCTAGCATTTAAAAAGAATATGCGGGAAAATCGGTGAGTACAACTGCATGTAGGCCCTAATTAACATCAGGAAGCCGGCGTTGCTATCTATTTCTGGGCTCGGAAACTATGACCCTCTTTGTAGGCCTAGGCCTATATATACCCTATCTCAGGATTGTTCGCGAAACATTATTTTAAAAACTGTAACCCTAACCTTCTGGACAAAACTGAGAGACTCCATAATATTGGGTCTTATTCCCGAATTAGCCCTAAAAAAATAATAATTTCCCTTAAAAATTGGCAGTGCGCATGTCGTATATGAAATGACCACTATTGTTGTCTTGCATGGGGAGGGGTTGGGGCGATATTGTGTAATGTTTGGTAGTTAAAGTGCAATTCTGTCATTGGTACTCAACATAATTATTATAAAGGCATTATTTTTATTTCCAATATCTGTTCGACTATTGTTGACAACACGGCATTTCTCATGGAATCAAGCGAATCATTGAGGAATGGAATGTGCTGGCTGGTTCACAGTAAAGAGATTATGGACATGATGGAGAGATAGTCGACCCACTTAATTATATCAATGAGGTCTGCTAATCAAGATCTTTTCCTCGAATGTCGTTGGTAGACTCGTTTTATGACATGTATAAATGACACTTATGCACGAACACAATCTTATAACTCGATACTCTATTATAAACGGAAGTGTAATGAAAAGTGTAATATGACATAAGATGACTTGAACACAGACACACGCAGGGAAAAACACTGAACGTCCGTATAGTGTTTGAACTGTTTAATTTATTTATTTATCTATTCTTCTTTTTTTTTTGGGGGGGGGGGAGGGCAGTCAGGACTCAGAGCACATTGTTTTGTTTTTGTTTTTGTTTTGTTATTTGCTTTCATTTTATAACACTTGCTAATCATTCAGCCTCATTACCATTACTTTCAATGGTTCCTGGCGAGAATAACTCTGAACTGGAACATCAATGATTTCTTGGTTGCGACTGGCTGAGGAGTAATGTTGCTTAGTATAGGCCGAAATTTAATATGTACAGCATTGAAAAAGTTTCCATATTTCACGCAACGGAGCAAAATATGGAAAAAAGATATGCATGCAAATCTAATCGAGGGAAACAATAATGTCGGAAAAGATTATGCGATATCAAGGATACCTCATGACACAGTAATCACTGAAACAAGACAGTCTTCTCTAAAGCCTTGATTTTAAGCATTGTTTCATTATACAATTTAGACAAACAGATAGACAGTCACACACTGTGTGTTTTTGCTTTTTTGTAGATGTTTAAGTGCTTTTTATACTAGTGGGAATATCTCTTCGAATAGAATTACGAAAAGCACAGTAGAATAATTATTATGATACAATACTATACAATGCAACACAATACAATTGACTAGAATTTATATACAATACAACAGGCACATTCAAATCCGTCAGAAGAGCTAAAGAAAATGCAGATCCGGATAGGGTGCCAAGCATGCTTTATCATAACTATACAAATCGCAACAGGTCATGGACTCTATAAAAATCCGGGACATATCTGACCCCATTCCTTGTCTTTCTGACCCGGAACGGGTGTGACCCCAACGGATCCTTTCCGGGTCAGTTCTGACCCGGATGTTTTAAGAGTGTTATGTCAACTTATTAAGGCTGGCAATAACAAAATAAAATTATGTTGTTCAGTAGAGTCTCCTGAAGGGAAATGTGATAATCCATAATTATCTTTGTTCTTCAAAATCTGAGTTTTAGTGTTTGGAAACTCATCGCTCGCTTTCTTATTCTTCAATTATAATTACAATAATAAAAAAAAAATAGTGAATATACTATGTTATACAGTGCAACAAGTAAAATACAAGTTTAATTCATGTGCCCATTGATTATTCCTGACTAACATTCTTGTATCTACATGACTTGTACTTAATTCATAATAGTATGCTCCTTCTTTACGATCATAAGACATGTAAAACAGTGTAACTACAAGTATGAAATACAAGTGTACAATATTGTACACAGAGTGAAAACAATGTATGCTTCTGTAACTGCATGACAATATTCTGTGCAATGAAACGTACAGTACTTCCTAAATAATGAAATTCCTTACTCACATCAATCATAATTATTATCAAAATAATAAGGCAGTAATGTTAAGAACTGAACTGGCGACAACAGACATCTGAGGAACTAATATCTTGACAAAGCTTTTCAGAAAGAATAACTGAATTCATTATCATTATTTGACAAACATACATTGAGCATTATTCAGAGAAAATATTATTTACAGGGGAAATGATCCCGTTTTTGTAACTTTTTCAAAGCAAAACAATAATGTGAAATATCTACACAACAAAACTATAGCTCTCCATTCCATTAGTACACAGAAAGTACTTTTTTCTTTTAAATTCGATCGACTGAAAATAATCTTGGTATACTTTATTTTATAATAGAGTAATGCATCTTACCTTCTCCTATATAAGCGGATAAGTTCTACCTGTTCCAAAATATTTAAGAAGATGAATACTAGTGACATTTTGTGTACAAAGAAAATGGAGAGCTGCCGTAACACAAATCTGTCAACCACCGGCCTACTGATTTTGTTTTTTTATTATTATACAATGTAACATAATATCAGAATGGACTTCCCCTTTAACCCATCCATAATCTTCTTAAAAAATAGTGACCATGATGGTTATTTCAGAGGGAGATTATTGATTTTCCCGAAAGACACGCGTAACATACACACATTGACAGGAAAGAGCCAATGCATTTCTCAACTGTTCTGTATAGTGGGAGTAACCGAGCTCGATTCAAAATGAACTCCGTTTCAGGATGACTGGTTTCATCTATCATGGCTTTATTCATTAATTTAGGTTATGCTTTTGAAACTCTTAATCCTTTGAAAACTAAAGCCATGCAACATTAGATAAATAGCGCATACAGCCGGGTAAATTACACTACTGTTTGTTCATTTCCGACTGAGAAGATGGCTTGATAGCCCATATTCAGCTATGCTAAGATGATCTTCCACGGGGTCCAGTTGGATGTGTGATGGGACCGCTTCACCGGGTTAAACGCTGCCCTTTCATATTTTTTGAATGAATGAATGAATGGGAACTTTTACGTGCATGAGTTTTGACTCTCTCATACATAGGACCCCCTTTTTATGTCCTATCCGAGGGACAGCGTGTTTTGCCTCTTGCTAGAGAGGACGGTATTATTATGTTTACACACAACATTGCTCAGTCCAGACTCGGATTCGAACCACAGGGACCCCAGGCTCATGAGGCAGACGCGCTACCGACTGAGCCAACTCACCGCCCAGGAACATACAATAATTCGTGTATTGAAGTTTATTCACTTCAGTATCACACTTTTTTTCCAATCTCCGGACAGCAGTATAGCATTAAAACTTCACAACGTTGTCATGCGTCAGATGCAATGACTGTACGATGGAAACAACATACAAATGTATTTTCAACAACATACGTGTATAAAAGCATGTAAATTAGATCTGTTTGACTGGACTCACTTGTGAAAATCACGGAAAGAACAGTTCTGTGACTCGTCCGAGTCACTTCTTCAGCTCTGTCTGACTGGCGAGCATTCATCCGTGGAGGGTGAATGGGCATGATATACCATCCACGGATGAATCTTTCAAAGGAAATACAAAATTGCACAGGTATACTGAAATGACATAGAGGGTCTACTGCACACGCACATAAATCACAACACTAAGCTTTCATCAAAGTGTATTTCTACTGTCTATATCTTTGAGGTACAACATCATGTGCATGAGTGTAAGCCTATACTACTGACTGAAAGGAAGACAAGGAAAAACGATAATTGCAGCTAAGCAAAATTAGTGTACATTACAATACCCTACACATCAATATCACAATGCATATTATTTATTATGATACGACGCAATATAATACAATGGAATGCAATGCAATACATTTCTGTAAAAAAAAAAAAAAGTTGTTCAAACATAGACTCAAGTTACAATAATGACAAAACATTTGATAAATGAAGAATGTATTTATGCAATACCGCTTACCTACTAGTATATGTCTGGTCTATACTACTATTCATGCAGGGCACACCATAAAGACAGAAAGCATTGTAGCTATCAATAAGGATGATAGCAAGAAGAACATATCTATTGTAATAAAATAAGCAAAGTTGAATCCTTTCTAATCCATGCAGTCCACTTTGATACAAAAGATTTCTATGTTCTATCTACATTTCAAGGCTCAAGGTTCTATCTACATCAAATATGAATACATTATACAGACATTATGCTGTTACGCGATGTTATCCATCGCATAACAGCAATAAGAAAAACAACAACAACAAAAAAGACAAATGTACATAAAACCTGATAGTATAGGCATTGTGTGAAGAAATTTAATTGAAAAAAAAATGGCGCATCAAATTATATAAATATTAGGTCTCTCACAACCAGTTATACCACGTGCTCAGTACCGATATGTAATATATTACTCCATCATGTTACCAGATGCTATAACAAACAACACGTATAGTCTCATGAGCTATCCGTGCAGGTAAAAAGACAAGAGACACTTTGGTACTTGCGCTCACCGGAGTATCGTAAGTTCAACTTACATGCATTCTTGCAGACTTTTACCTGAGAAAATTGGAAACTACAGGGCAGGGGCAGCTGTGAGAGCTGGCGGCATGGTGTCCATTTGCATATTCCATCACACTGGCACTGACTGGTAAAAACACCTGCCAAGAACACTGTACTTTATCATAAGGTTGCATTATGCAGTTTTGAAAAAAAAAAAGGACTTAAAGCTCTACCACTTTTGATTCTAGAGAAAAACATTTATATAATATTGACTGGCCTCGAGGGAGATACCAGAAAATATTGCCCAAACTGAAATAATATTGCCCGAGTTGAAGACGAGGGCAATATTCTTTCAGTGCGGGCAATACGTATCTGGTATCTCCCTCAAGGCCAGTCAATACCATACACTCTTAAAAATATCTAGTCATTTTGTGACTAGATTTTTGGTTCATATTTTTTTTAACTAAATTCTAGTTATTTTGACTAGAATTCTATCAACGTTCGAGCAAATTTGACTACAATCGAGTCAATCGTTTTTACGCTTTACTAGAACCGTCCTGTCAACACTTCTTTGAAACGTGATTGGCTCTTGTCTGCGCGCTGCACGCAAAGAGCTATGGCGGCGCATGCAGAGAGCAAAAGCGCTAAGCGTACTCGATCGCACGATTGTGAGAGTGTATGCTCGCCTAGCTAGGTACCTTTCTTGGTATGCTGAGCGTATATGTAACGCATGGATGATCGAGAGCGCGCAGTACACGTATTGATTGTACGTAGGCCTACGTACGTACTTGATCAAAATGGAGTTTGTGGCTGACAAGCTTTCTGAGTGGGGCCTCGACAAATTTATCAAAAATTTTGAGGGTAAGTGCTGTATTTATTTTGTAAAATCGTGTTTATAGAAGCTGTTGTAGTGTACATGCAGCTTCATATTAGGTATTGATTCAGTATTCGCTAAAACTGGCGAGCTCGGGGAGAGCTGCTGCTGCCTTGGGCCGGCCTATTTGCCTCAAATAAAGTTCGCGCCTAGCCTAATGTGTAAAACATGCTGCATGACCGTTGCGTTGTTGGGCAGCAATGATTGCTCAGCGTAAACATCGGTGAACATTGCCCAAAAGAATCCCCCCAAAATCGGCTTTGTAACAAATATTATGAAATCAAGCAATTGTAAGATATGCTGTTCCAATATTGGGAGGTCTTTAGTAATTTGGTTAGAGACGATTACGGTGATGTAATCGGATTTAGATCTACCGCACTTCACCACATTTCAATTGGCAGAACAGAAGGTTCACTTTTCGAATGAATTCACAAACAACCGCGCACTCGCAAGTCACAGGCGAACGAGCCGATCTCCGTCATTTTAGGGGGCTTAATTCATTTTGACTCAACCCTGTCAGTCCCCACCCGTCCTCTTCCTTTGGTCCAAGATCTAACTGGCACCTAAGTGCACTTGGTACAATGGTAGCCTATAGACCGGTGATCTATCGAGTCTCTGTACTGTAGACCTAGGCCTAGTACTCTATCTACCAGTGCCAAGTGGCAGTACGGGGGGGGGGGGGGGGGTTCCGGACATGGTTCGCGTGTGAAAACTTTACCTAATAACCTATACATAATAATACAAATACGAACCTACAAACAGTTGATGATAGGCAAAATTAAAGACAAGATTAAGGCTTGGATAGTCAGAGGTTGAATTATATGTGTACGGTTTTTTGTTTAGATTCGACTGTTGCAGAAATTTTGCGTAGATTCTTTGGAGGTCATTCCAAAGTTTTGGACTTATTGTAGTGTTTAACTGTTGGTATTGTGTGGTTGGTTGTATATAGGATCGTTTTTTCTATACATAATACACAATGAAAATGTGCGAAATCTGATAAATCTGTTACCATTTCTTGTCCCACTGAAATGATATTTGAATTCGGACAATGTTGTTGTGCTATTCACCAATGTGTATGTATATCGTGAGTTTCTTTTTTTTTTTTAACTATGATATTCGTGTACCGGTGATAATATTGTGCTATTTGTCAACGTGCTATTTGTCTAAGTGTATGGGCAATGCATGCGCACGTGTGTATAGACAATCTACTATTGTGAGTTTTTTTTTTTTATTTACCATTATTCTGTTGGATACACATGGCTCATGAAATAGCGCCTGCGAATTGAACATTGTTAGATTTGCCTGATTTGTATTTTCTGTACTTTAAAACAATCTACTGATTATACTAATGATGTTGTATACTTATCTATTATGTTTTTGAGTGATCCATGTATAACAATTTTACATACAATATGCACCCTTCTTTAATACCTCAAAGACTTAGACTCCTCATATACTAGACAATTTGAACATACTCTGAAAACGGCGTGAGAATTAACCTGTTAAATCATTGGATTTTCCCCTTCAAAGTGACCCCATGTATGAATGTATCATGTGCACGCGTTGATTTTGTACGGGAAATATATGGGGAGCGAACGTGCACGGTGTTTACATTCTCGCCGTACGATCGACGCTATCATATCACAAACGCACATTCGAGCGAACTGGCCTAAGTTAATGACATGTGTGAATAAATAACTCGTAACTTCTTGTGAGACTTTCACTGCGTCATTTTCATTCCAGACGCACTTATAGAAACTGTCTACTGTAAAACATATATTCGCGGCATGAATTTTACGCGAATTGGAGCCGACAGCCTTTTTTGCGGCATGAAATTTTCGTGAACTGCCACTGGCATTCAGTGCATATAGCCTAGTGTACATGCAAAAGAACTTTCGCGTGCATTTTAATTTCGCGAATCTTCACGCTCGCGAAATTCGCGAAATTACTAGTAAAATGCACGCGAACATTTCTCGTTTTACAGTACACGCACTTGAAATATGCGTCCGGTCCCACAACCTGTCCGGAGACTTAACGCTTGGTCACCAGAGTACCAGACAAAAGGTCTAACAGTTAGCCTTCATGTAGAAGAACTCTAGTAGATCTATAGACATAGTATAATGATATAGGTACTAGCTAGAGGCTAGTAATATTGTGAAATAGGTCCTCATTCACTTCTTCGCAAGCGCGCACTATCTTACTAGAATCTGGTCTAGTACGTTGCTTGGTCTTTTCCTGATACCGTAAGCCAGAAATATAGTCAAATACAATATAGATCTAGATACTTGGTAATTGAACATCTAGTCTCGATGTTTCTAACTATTCATTTTTGCTAGTCTAAAAACTAGCCCTTTCAGTCCTCTTCTCATTTGGTCTAGATCTAACTGACACTTGCGCTTGGTACAATGGTAGCCTAGACCTCGGATCTATGTGGTCTAGACCTACTGTAGAAACTACCACCAGTTCCAGACAAAAGGTCTAGCCTTCATGTAGAACCCCTAAATAGTGTAGAGGCATTATCGTGAAATAGGTCCACACTTATTCACTTCGCAAGCGCGCACTTGCGAACGTGTAAAATAGTTTTAGACTTAGTCTAGAATAGCCCGACCAGACGCTGTGCAGAGCCGGTTGAGCGACAGGGCTGTGTATGTACTATAATTAAGTCTAGAATTAAAAGTCTAATAGTAATGACACTAACAGATCTAAAGGGGAATTCGACAAACTGATGAACTACGATAGAAAGTACTTAGATACCTACTCGCATGCCACACGAGTGTACAAGTACGTAGCCCAGCAGATGCCGAGATATGGGGATAGATGTGATTCTATTGATGTTCAACATCAATTTATCGGCGGAGTCATTTACACTCAATGAAAAGGTATGGACACCAACTTCTTTTCTTTCATTGATACCAAATTTGTTAGGATTAGGTAGCGGCGTGGACTGGGGATAATGCAATAAAGGCAATTTTTGGCACAAAAATGCCGGGTTATCACAGCGCGTAACCTAGACCGATAGGTTCTGTCTCTTCTCGTTACCCCTCGAGAAGAGACAGATCCCATCGGTCCACGCGTAACAATGCGTCTCCATTGTGTCCTACGTTACCTGCATTAAGGATTTATAATGCAGTTATCATTTTTAGAAAAATTTGAAATGTCATCAAGAAATAAAGAAAATAATATGTTGCAAATTTCAATAATGAAATAGGAATCTCCTGCCTTATGAAATTGTAATTCTATTGGAGACTTCGGTGTCATGAGTTAAGTTAGTGCCATTCGACAGAATTACACTTTAAAGGGGAAGGCTAGTAACTGATCAGTGGGAATCAGTGGAAATGCTGGGAGATGATTGTTCCAATCCTTATGGGATTCATTCAAGAGTTCATTGTATATCTATTGTTGTGTGAAAATGATTTGCTTCAGAATGGTCTCATATTCAAGTAATGTGCAGTTTAATGCTTCCAGGTTAGCGTCCCTGGTCAGTGACGGAGCATTAATCTGCACACTACTTGAATATGAGACCATTGTGCAGTTTAATGCTTCCAGGTTAGCGTCCCTGGTCAGTGACGGAGCATTAATCTGCACACTACTTGAATATGAGACCATTCTGAAGCAAATCATTTTCACACAACAATAGATATACAATGAACTCTTGAATGAATCCCATAAGGATTGGAACAATCATCTCCCAGCATTTCCACTGATTCCCACTGATCAGTTACTAGCCTTCCCCTTTAATGCAGCAGGGATAAACCAATAAAGCTGCGCAGTGCACACACATAATTATTTACACCAGCCTACATTATGCCTCTCGTTTGGAAGTCACAAAGAGGGCTAATTTGATACACTGTATATTGTCCTACCAGGTGTAACAAACAGAAAAAAAAGCACAATGTACATTTACATGTCTAGTATGCATTTCAAGTCTTTTAAAAGACAAATATGAGAAAAAGTTAAACTGTGCCAAGTACATGTGGGCCTACTGAAAATTGAATAGTCGATTAGAGGCCAATGCTTTCATTAAGAGATTTCATGAGGTAACTTTGGTATTACACTTTTCATTTCTTTACAGAAAATGAAATCGACCAAGAAACGTTCTTTCTTCTGGAACCAGGAACAGTGATGGAGCTGATCCAACCTGTAGGACCACGATTGAAATTTCTCAGAGAACTCCAGAAACTGAAGGTGTATGAATTTTGAATAGAGAATTTATGAATAATGGGGTTTTTGTGTCCAAAATGTGGTAATATTGTCAGGGGAAATGAGAACAGCCTATTATGGCATCTTAAAATGATTCATCAAGTAATTGTTGGAAGGGAATTCACAGAGAGCATCGTATGTAGTCAAGATCAGTGTCAGCGTACTTATTCAGGACGTATTGCAATCTTCAAACAACATTTGAAACTCCATGCAAATCAAGAAGATGTTCTACCTGTACATCAAGATTTAGGGAACATTGATGAGAGTGAATCAGATGACGAATTGCATGTGCCTGCAGGTAATGAGGACGAAATTGCAGATGAACAAGTCTGGGATAATTTTGGACAAGAAGAAGTGGAAGAACATGCAGCTGCACTACTCTCTAAATTACTTGCTTCATCTAGTGTTCCCAAGTCACATGTTACACATGTTGTGCAGGAAACCAGTAGCTTGATTGAAGACATATGTTCATTTGTGAAGCACAAAACGCATGATTTTGCAGTTGCTGCCGGGATTCCAGATCATGATGAAAATTTTGAAGTACTCATGAAAGACATTGAATCTGTTTCACATCCGTTTCAAAATATGCAAACTGAATACAAGCGTGATGTGTTTTTGAAGAATAACGAATCATTTGTACAACCAGACGAGCTGCCACTTGGTGTTGCATATTACCCAAGACACAGTAAGACAACTGGAAACGTTGAACAAGTCATGAAAATGGTAACATTCCAATATGTGCCCATAAGATCTTTAATGAAAGTTCTTCTTGAAAAAACTGACCTGATGAAGATAGCAAATGATCATTCTCCAAGCAGTGATGGACTCCTGCGAGACTTTCAGGATGGTGCGTATTGTAAGCAAAATGCCTTTCTTTCCTCTCCGAACGTCATTAAGCTCATAATGTACATTGATGACTTTGAGGTGAGCAACCCACTTAGCCCTAAAGCAGGGACCCACAAGCTTGGGGCTGTGTACATGTCTATTGCCAACGTGCCACCAAAGTACAGGTCTGCTTTGAGAAACATCTTTCTTCTCATGTTGTTCAATGCGTCAGATGCCAAAATGTATGGTTACGAACCAATATTTAGGCAGTTTGTGCAAGACATCAACGCACTAGCATCAGATGGACTTGATGTCCATACGCCCATTTTCAACGGGAATGTCAAAGTAGTGATTGGTCAGGTTGTCGGTGACAATTTAGGTCTCCATGCACTTTTTGGCTTTGCGGAAGGTTTCACTGCAGATTTTCCATGCCGAACTTGTAAGATGTCTCGAGAAGAGACCAGATCAAAGACCATGGAACAAAAGGACATGCTTAGAACAATACAGAACTATGTTGATGACCTCGCTCGTGACAATCTGCAGGAAACGGGAGTAAAAATGAAATGCCCTCTTAATAGTGTCTTGCATTTCCATGTCATAACTAATAGGGCACCAGATGTCATGCATGACATGTTTGAAGGGGTGTGTCCACTAGAACTGAAATTGATTCTTAATGAGCTTATCATCAAGAAATTTTTCAGCATTGATTTGTTGAATGCAAGGCTTCTCAGTTTCAATTATGGCTTCCAAGAGAAGCAGAATAAACCTTGCCCAATCAGCAGGACATCTCTTCGCAGTCCAGATGGTGCAGCTGGTCAGAATGCAGGGCAGATGGTCTGCCTCATGACCCACATTGCTTTGATACTCTCAGACCTTGTTCCAGAAGATGATCCCCATTGGGAGTTGCTCATAGTCCTCTTAGAATGCTTGGACATCATATGTTCTCCAGTCATTGGCAGAGGTGACACATTGTATTTGGAAGAGTTAATCAGAGATCATCACACAGTCTTTCTCCAGCTCTTTCCTGAGAGGCATTTGAAACCCAAACACCACCATATGCTTCACTACTCCTCGGCCATGCGGGAAATAGGACCGGTAATTCATGTGTGGGCCATGAGGTTCGAAGCATTTCATAATTTCTCAAAAAGACTGGCCCACATTGCTTGCAATTTCCAGAACATTGGTAAAACACTTGCATACAGAAACCAGATGTTTCTCCTGTACAATCTGATGTCTAAGCAAGTGCTGGTGGAGAGACATGTTGAAATTGGACCAGGAGAATCTGTCCTTGTGTCTTCACTGCAAGACCATCAAGTGATTGTTGACTGTTTGCGAGTTCCTTTGTATGGTGATATCTATCTTGCAAAGTGGTGCAAGATTCATAGCACAGAGTATCGGCCCAACATGACAGTGCTCATCAAGAAGACCGAGCATGGTGAACCAGTGTTCGTACAAATACAACAGTTAATAGCAGTTGACTCTGAAGTGTATATCCTTGGAGAGGAATGGCTTACAACTGGTTACAAAAGACATTGCCATGCTTATACTGTTCTGGCCCAGAGACCGAGACATGTTGTTGTACAAGACGTCAAGACACTGCTAGACTACAGACCACTCCATGCAGCCAAATCCTACAAGCAAGGCGATGAGTAATATTACATTTGCCTGAGGCATAATGTTCACTAGGTTTGTACACAATTTATCAAAAACTTCAATTCAACATGACTAGAAAAAAAAGTTTTTTTTCTTTTAATTTGATGTTGCAAGATGTATTTTTTCATGTGTTGAATTAATTGACCACAACTTGAATAAGGGCAAGTCCAAGATAAGGTCCCCGAGAAGACGAAATTTCATCTTTGCTCTATATTGATATGTTTGGTATCATTTTGAAGCGTATGAGTTGAAGTTTTGAGATCCATATTTCTAAGCCATTAAGGCCTCTGAAATGTCCCATATGCAACGAACGAGTTATCTTTGATTGACCGATAACTGTTGCATTTTTAAATCCATTTTGACTACGAACTTGCATGAAAGTAAAGAAAAATTATTTGATGGATGTTTCCTTCATGTTCCCCCCGGCCCCCTCCTTTCCCAGGTAATTGTATCCCCACAGATTCTTTACTTTGCAGAAAAAGGCACTGCCCGCATCGAAGGTATCTGTTGACACATTTGGTATGTTACATGTTGAAAAAAATTAAACTACAGACAGAAAGTTGAGTTCAATAATTGTTTTCTTAGAATAATGGAGCTTGTATGATCTTCGAAAAATGGCATTATTATCAGGTACTTTCCCTAAACTTAGACTGCTTTTTTAAAAATCATTTCAATTATTATCAATTTGTATCAGATAGGCACTGCACACCTGTAATATTGTAGTGTACTTCGCTTTTCTCTTTCATGGCAGATGCAAGAAACGGGGAATGTGGACAATGCAGCCCCTGATGATGCTGTAGGTCAAGAACAAGAGAAAAATGATGAAGCGCCATCTAAAAAGCGCGGCCGCAAAGTTAGTCTTTCCTGACACCAATGTTGTCATACACTTTATGTTAAGCCTTAGAGTCAGGAGCATAGTTCAAACTTTTGCAATGGAAGATGTAGAAGTCATTTCAGACCGGCAAACTGTCAAGAAAGATAAAAAGCCTCACAGGATGGACAAAATCATACCCTTGAGAGAGGTGTTTAACATTTGCATTCATGTATCATGTATCAATCAGGTTATGAACAAGCCTTGATTAAGGTGGGCATTGATAAAAAGCAAATGAATTTGATGTAGTACATTCATAGTCAGTGTGGCAACTAATGGTTAGAATTATATTGTACCTGATAAAAATGGAATTTTTTATAAGCAAATAGTTTGAATGATTTGGATGAGTGCATTCACTTGAATTTGTTGAAAGTAAAATCAACATTTGATTTTAGTGTAGGATAACAAGTTCTAAGATGTATTTGATTTTGTGTGATGTATTGTATATCATTGCTTTGCAGGATATGCCCCCCTCCCAAAAACAAAAACAAAAACAAACAAAAGTGGAAGTCTCTGAACCCATGGTTTGATGTTACAAATTATGTGGAACAAAAACAAAATCTGTTCTAAAATGTAGCTAATCAAAATACAAAGGTTTAATGAATGTCACAAGTCAATGCCTGGGAGACAATTAAGTTTCAAATGTGCGTGCACTGTGTAGCCAAATGTGACAGTAAGATACATGTATATCTGTTTACAGGAGCCAGAGCCAGAAGTGGGGAATGAGCTGAACGAGGAGATAATGGCTCAGAGATCTCGCCCTGATGTGAGCAGATCCCTAGTATGTTTATCATTTTTATGTTAATGCATCTTTGTTCTGCCTGTCTCAGATAACTGGAAGGACAAATATCAAATTGTCTGCTTTTCCTCAGTCTGTCCTCAATTTAAAGTTGATGGGTGACCTTGAAAACAATAATTTATTTACTTTGAGCCATTGATGCAGTAAGATGAAGGAAAAATTAAGAAGCATAACTAAATGGAATAGAGAACATGTTATACTGTACAGCTTTGTTTATAGCACTGTTTTCCAATTCCCCGTAGATTCACCTTGTTTATAGCTGACTGTACATTGGGTGTTTTGGGTTGAATGGATTCTTTTTTAATGTTGAAATTTAGGTTTTTTGAAGGAAGATTTTTTTGTTTTAATCTGTCGTCCAACCTTCAAATAATTGTATTTGATTCTTTGTCTAGAGTATCAAGGGCATTCTTCAACAGACCAAAGGAGATAAAGATCTTGTCAAGGAAATGGAGGCAGGGCTGCTAACACCTCAGTCAAGGAAGCGTGTTGTTGGAATACTTGTAACTCATCTAATCAAACACCATGGAAAATAGTAAGTTTCTGTGATCTTGTTTTCATCAAAAATTTAAGTTTACCTGCAAGACTCTATAATGGTCAAAAGCAACCATATGAAATTTAAAATCATTGATTTGGGGTAAGGCGTTTGATACTAGCTACGGTGTAGAGCCATTTTTCTGAGTCAATGTCATTCCCGAAATTTGCTACTTCTTTTACTTCAGCGATCATGGGAAGACCTTTATTTTGCTCAATATGGCATACAATGAAATGCCGAAGAATAAGCAGCACAGACTACCTCCTGACCATTTGCTGTGGACAATGGAAACAATGTCTTCAGCTGTGGCAGTTATACTGTACTGTCTCCACTGCATGAATCAACATGAACTCGGCTGTCTGCGCAGTTTTCTATGGAATGCTGTTGCATTACATAAATGATTGGTGCAATGATCCCTAGAGACAAAAAAGAAGCCAATTTCGGAAAATGCATTGCCTCAGAAAAATGGATCTAGTATTCAAATGCCTCAATCCAAATTAATGATCATAAAATCACTTTGTTGAAAAAAAGAATATTCTACCTTTTGAAAAAGTGTCATATAACTTATGTCATATCACTTATGATGTTGAAGATATTGACGATCGTAAGTGTTGCGTTCTTTCAGGTCACCCTGTATATATCGGATGCCCCCCCCCCCCAAAAAAAAAAAAAAAAAAAAAAAAATGGTGCATGGGACACTTCTTAAAAGGATGTTATTGTCCACTTTTTTTTCTACAGCCCAAGAACGAGTGAGAAGTTGAAGATGGCCCAGTCGATTGTAAAGGAATTTCCACGACTCAACAACTCAAAGGGAGATGGCTACGTAAGTTCTTGCTGAACAGACGCTATGTAAAAATGAATTGTGCTATAGAAAACTGTCAGCCAATCGTGGGTTGCGTGACACCCAGAACTTATGTATTAATAGTTTCATTTACAATTATCAATTCTCGCAAATGGTTCAATGTATCTTCATGGAACTTGGTACATATGCATGTACTGACTGACAGGGTTATCTAGGGAATTTAGGGGTCATGGGTCAATAGTCAGGGGGTCAAAGGGCAAGGGTAACCCCTCAAAATGTTACTATTTCCCTCATATACTAGTTTATGCAATGATTGCATTATTAGTTTTTATATTCAATATGTACATGTATTACTTAATCGAGATTCTCTTGGAAATTTCCAGCCAGAAGGTCAAAGGTTAAGGGTCAAAGGTCAGGTTTAAATTAAAAAAAGATATATTTTGTACTGTAATTACACTCTTTCTTCATACCTTGAAAATTATACTCTATGCATAAACTTAAAATAAGGTCGGTCAGAAAATTTTCAATTCCCCAAATATGTGTACCTGCACTCTTTAATAGACAATTATAGCAAACCCAGATCATGGAAAGTGAACATTCAACATATTTCTGGCAAACCTGTCATTTCGATATTTTGCCAGTTACTAGAGTATGTGAAACTGTCATCACACATTGTGAAGACATTGTACTATACACCTATTGGAAGAATAATGCATTATGGCGGAGGCATCAGTCGCCATAGCGACATTTCTAGTTCTTTTTTTGTTTGAACTACTGCTAGTCTTATCTTAACATCTCACATACATGTGCCCGTGGACTGACTGGGCATACATTGTATGAACTGTTGTGCTGCTGTAGGCCCTTTTACAATTTCTGATAATATGAACTTGGAAAATGCTGGGAAAATGGCTATTTGATCCAGTTGTTCCCCCAAAATGGCACTGTATCAAGCGGTGAGCACTTTAATGTATATGTTACTGGAAAACTTCACCAAGAGACATATAGGGTTTAAGGTACAGATGTACCTTCTATCAATAAATATAGGAGACCTTAAAAATATCCTTAGAAAGCTTATTCAGTTATGCAATATACCTAAAGGCATTTTCCATTTTCTCTATTGATTATTTATAAATCAGGCAGTTTGGTTCTCTCCAAGTGTGGGAAATCATGATGCCACAGGTTTCCTTGAGACCCGTCTGCGCAATGTCAGGAAAAGAGATCCAGTGAAGGAAGGGAGGCACACAAGCAGCTCGGTGAAGCCATTGCCTAGGGTTCAACTACATGTGTCTCACGGTAAGCAGATGGATGTAGCCATTTACAAAATGTACTTGCTGGAGGGAATTTCTTATGAAAGGTAAGGTGAAGATAACAAGAAATCAATAAATGCTTATTAAATCAGCCTAGTAATGTATACATTGATGTATTTTCTTCCTGTCAAAATTTTTTGCTTGTATTGTGCTCATTTGCAAGGAATGTTTTATGAGATATAAGGTGTAGATAAGACACATAAAGAAATTATATTCATTAAATTAACTTGTGATGCAGTCTTCCTTGATTTTGAATTTGAATTACTTTATACACCTCAATAAAATAGTCATTTATTCTTCTTTTTCTTATTATTGTCATTGTCATTATTATTAGTAGCAGTATTAGTGTTATTGTCCCCGCCGAACGATTTCGAGCAGGAGACTATGAAACGGGCTCCGTATGTGTGTGTGTCCGTGTGTCCATGTGTTCGTCCGTCTGTACGTGTGTGCGTCCGTGTGTGATCAAAATGCTACTCCTTCACCATTTCTAACCCGATTTCAATTCCATTTGATTTATGTGATGGCACTAGGTGAGGGCTTCAAAACTCCTACACAGAATTTTGACCTTTGAGTTCTTTGACCTTTGACCTTGATTTTTTACCTATATTGCACATTTTGCTACAAAATGCTACTTCTGGTGGGGACATTTATTACGCACCGTGTAATTTCTACTTTTCCTTTTTATGACTGAAATGATCATAGTTGTCATTAATTTACTCATTCACTTGCTTTTGATTCTTTAGATGATGAGGATGAGGAGGCGATAAACACCATGGTCAAATGGCTCCAAAACCACCATGAGCCAAAGGAACAAGTCAAGAGCTTTATGGCAAGGACGTGCAAGTCCCGAGCTTTGCTGATCCAAAGCGAAAAGACAAAGACAGCTCGGGATATCATCGCATTGTACCCAAGACTGATCGATTGTAAAGGAATGGTGAGCTATATCTACCTGTTCTAATGACAATTGTCCTGATATAATGTGCACAAGAAAGTAAACATATCCCTAGCTAACCTGAACTGAACAGCTTAAGTAACCTTACGAGATTCCACTGTACTACATCCGTTGCTGATTGTAATCCTAAGCCCACTGGGTTCTTTTTTGATTCTTGGCATGAGACATCTATTCAGAGGGATCTCTCTCTTTATGCCTGTACCACGAAGTGGTGCCAGAGGCATTATGTGTTCAAGTTGTCCGTCCGTCCGTCCGTAATCGATTTTGTGGACGGCGTAACTTCAGAACCGTTTGAGGTATCCAAATGAAACTTAGCATGGTGGACAAAGTTGTGCCTATCAACTTTTGGGTGCACATGCAGATGCTCAAGGTCAAAGGTCAAGGTCTATGCTAAAATTTCACTATTTCCCCTTGTATCTCTGCAATGCTTTAGTGTATTTTCATGAAATTTGGTGTATACGTGAATTACCAAACAAAGATTCTCTAGGGAAAGTTTTGCACCATGGGGTCAAAGGTCAAGTGAAAATGCTAAAATTTCACTTTTTTCTCCATTTCTTTCAAATGGCTCAAAGTATCTTCATGAAACTTAGTACATATATATATGTTGTCTTACATTGCTTCTCTTTGGATGTTTTGGGACATGAGGTCAAAGGTCAAGGGTCTAAGGTCACCTTAAAATGCTAAAATTGCATTATTTAATGCTGAAATTACACAATTTCTTCCATACCCGTAAATGATTGTATGTATATACTCGCTGTGTAATCAAACTTGGTATAAGCATATTCATACAATAATGCACAATGATTATGTAGGAACAATTTTGGGCCATGGGGTCAAAGGTCAAATGAAAATGCTAGAATTTCGCTCATTATCCATATATTGCGAGTGGCTCTAAGTACTTTCATGGAACTGGGTGTATGATCACCAGAAAATTATTATTTGCCAGTCATGTTACATTATGGTCTCACGCTGGCAATATGTACTGTACCCATTAGGAGAATAATGTGATATGGCGGAGGCATACCAGTGGCGTAGGGACATTTCTAATTTTTAAGTTAAACAAAGTATCCTTTAGGACACCTAAATATTGTGCACCTATCAGGATCAAAGTGGTCATAACTTAAAATATTTCAATTCTGTCCCTAAAGATATACATTTTCAAAAATGAATTTCCAGAGGATTTCCAAAATGTCATTGAGAATGAGGTAGGATAAGGTGGTAACATCTTATAAATGGATGAATTTGAATTTTGATCCCAAAATGTCTTACTTTGAACGTCCTATGTGTTTTCCCTTTGCTCTTATGAAATTTTCAATATCTTTTAATAATTAATCATGAAATCCCATTTTCGATGATGCATAAGTTATAATGGTTGGCATTTGTGAATTTTATAATGAAAGTGCCTACATGTTAACTTCTTCTTTTATATGTCACAGGTTGATCAAGACTTTCGGATACTTTTCGAAAACTCTGCAGATGCCCTCTTCGAAAAATCGCCGAAAATGTCAGCAAGAGTTCTGGAATATGCAGAAAAACAAGTGCAGTGGAAGAAGATTCTCAATGTCGAGGATCCACATTCAGGTATCATATTACATGAAAATAGCACAATTCTCAGGGAACTTAACCATTTGACTCGTGTATGCGTATGGGAGGGACAATGATCTAAGCAGATATTGGGGTCACAATTTTAAAGGTCATGGTCATTGCGGTTATATATGTGAAAAGGACACTCTTGTGCTAACTATTTATTTGGTGCATCAAACATGAATCATACTTGCATATGAGAGGGACAACGGTGATATTAGAGTTGGGATTACAACATTGGCCTATAGATGGGGAATCTGGTTGATGCGCAAACGTAATGTCAATGACCTTCGACCTCGCCCACCGTTGACATATGATCTGGCCGGCAGCCACTATTTGCATAACACACTTGTAATTCACATCACACCCTTCCCGAGCTGCTCACCCGCCAAAATAACCCGGGCTTAATTGGGTTAAGAGTTAAGAACCATTAGATCAATTGGAAATGGGCCTGCGACGCAACGTCATTTAAGTAGATTTTATTTTCCACTTTTTGAAATACATTTCAAATTGACACTGTCATATTCCTGATTTGGCAAAGGTGGAGGCATAAATTTTGACCCTGTGCAGTCGAGGATTCATCTGTAGTAGGGGTTGTTGTAGTGGGGTTGGGGGATGGGATCCATTAGAAGAGAAAAATGAATGTGTTCACTCATGCATAAAGTTTCTCTTTGTTTCAAATACCAGGTTAAAAGACCATCAAATGTTCTTTAATTTGAGATGTAATCTATTGATCTTTTGAAATCCTTGAAAAATATGAACCTTTTCCTTAGTCTTGATAAGGATTTAGGATTAAAAACTCTGATATGAATAAATAAAATAGAATAATTTTGGTAATAGATTGAGAAAAAATGCAACCCTCTAGAGAATGCAACCTTTAAGGGATGACTGGAATTGAAATGTATATCTTCTTTGTCATTTGAATTTGTACAGTGAGAAAGTATTAAAAAGATAATAAAACTCTATGTGCTACATTTCATGAACTTGTTTGCTAATGTTTGTGTTCTCCTTAGATGATGAGAAGAGCAACCTGGCTCTACAGGTTCTTCCTTTGTTGTTTCCAGCTGGGGTGAAGAAACAGGGGAAGAGAAGTGTACAGCGTGCAACTGTGGAAGAGAGCATGCGTGCATTCATCAATGTCGAGAAGGTGATGATAGAAATAGGGATCTAACACTGAAAATAGTGTAATACCCTGTGTTGTGTGAATGGGTCAGTTGACATGCTATGAAATATTTGTTACGTGAGATCTATATTCAGTCAAGTGAACACATTCCTTTTATCCTTTAATTGACATTAGTTTTCCTTTAATTCACCATATAGTCAAATTGCTCTGAAAACGCTTGCTGATTACTGTTCATTTAGTAAGTAATTGATGGAATTTCTGTTAATGATAATGATAAGAATACTAATAACAGTATTACCACTAGTGCTACTACTAGTAATGATAATGATAACAATAATAGTCACAGTAATAAAATGTGCTTCATATGTCCATAGTTTACTGCAGCTGGAATTATCTCACTGTCTGCTTGATATATTGTAAGGCAAGATCAAGTGAACTAAAACCATAAACTGGTGAAGGGCTGAAGATAGAGGTGTGCAGAAGGAAATGTACAAAAAAAAAATGATATAGAAGTGACATGGCAAAGTCATGTAGATAAAAGGGGCTTCCATTGGCAATATTTTTTTCCAAATGCAGAAAAAGAATGAATCTCACAATGTTTATGATGGTATCAACAGAATTCATGTTTGATACACTGATTGATGTGTATGTTTTTATATTGGTTAGATTATTTGAAAGCACTTCTCTTTTATACCATGGTTGTGGATCAAAATTTTGAATATTTGTCTTTTATCTGTTTGTTAATCTCTTATTAAAGCAATTAGAGAAAATTCTTTATTTGCTTTTATACATATAGATTGGGACAAACCTGCCTATGTATTTGGAAGGGAAACAAGAACCTCATGTCCTGGTCCTCGGGGAGAGAAAGAATCCGGAGCAGGCATTCGTGGCTGTTGAAGGAAATGCGATCCCTTGCACATCTCTGCTGAAAGCAGTAGATGTATGTTTCAAACTTACCTATGTGTTGGACATCAACTACTGCTGGCAGTGCAGTCATACATATACATATTTGCAAAAGTATGTGTATGGGCTGGGAATGGGTGATGGTCCACCAACACCCTCTGTTGTATTGCTTAATAACTTCGTTGAGCAAGAGTAAAGCCGTAAGGGCTCCACTGTACACCAACTACGGCGCTGACTTGAAATGTTCATTGAACAGTAACATTGTATATTGATCTGGTTTTGGAGCACATATCTATTTCTGAAGATATAGTTGATTTTGTGGATTGTGGCATGTGGAAATTTTCTTTGGGATTGTCTATGTTTGAAAGAGGGATGATCGACTTTGGTGGCCTCATTGTCGAAACTCTTTTTGTGCAGCCTAGATTAAATAGTGTATATGATGCAAAAGAAAATGACACCAAGATCATAATATTTGGTTGATTCGTTTTTATTCTATGCTTTGTTGGAGTAACAACGTAATTTTTTTAAAATTGTAAACTCAATTCCTACTTTTGAGTTTATGATTTATCAGAAATAACATCGTAGCTTTGATGAAACATAGAATAAAAACTACACAACCACAATTAATGATGTAGGTGTCATTTTCTTCTGCATTAAATACACTATCTGATCATACCAATACAAAAGAGTTTATACCCGGTTGCCCCCAAAAAGAGGCAATGCCAATTTTGAAAGCCATATGTTTGCTGAAATTCTTTTATATTGGCATTATTGGATAGTTTATTTAATGCAAAAGAAAATGACAATGAGATCGGAAATTTTGGTTGGGTAGTTTTTATCTTATGATTTGCCAGAATTACAGTGCATTTTCAAAAAAAAAAAAATAAACTCAAGAGCAGGAAAATGTGCATTTTTTGATGTGCATGTTTGTATTCAATAAGTGTATTTTCCAGCGTTATGTAAGGAATGTAGTCAGAGATGCTGGTCCCCACTCGAAAATAATGTTTTATCACTGCTGCAACCTCATCCTCTCTCCTATTTAGAGGATACTTGTTTCTCGCTTTATTATTTTGGTGTCATTTTCTTCTGCATGAACAGAACTATCTGATTATGCCAATGTGAATGCATTCTAGGAATGAAAAGGCCTTCAAAATTGACCTAGCCACTTTGGGGCCACCCCTTGAAAAATTTTGATCGAACTGTGGATAAATCAGACTTTTTTTTTCACTTGTATATAGACGACTTCTTGTACAGAGTTGACTGTAGTTGAAACTGCGTACAGAGCTATCTCACTTATCCAGACTTCTCTATCAACTGCGTCACCTGGCGGGCTTTCTTTTTTATTCCTTATTCGGTTCATTGATATTTCATAGGATTTTTATTGCATTTTATTTCCTTTTTGAACATTATAGTAGCATTGTAGATGATTTGCAATCACCCATGACACCAAGGAAAAGATTTTACAACAAAAAGGCCCATCTACCCAATGAATTTCATAGAAATGGTGTCCCACTACATTAGTGTCATATCTGGACATATCACTTACCGTATATGGATGGAAGCTTGTCCTGAGTAGGCTTGATAAGCTGAGGTTGCACTGTACTAAGATTTTATGTAATAGTATGCTTTTTTTGTCGCCTGAACAAATGTTTGGGAGACGGAAAGTGACACAAAGTTTGATAATCCCCTTGTTATGTAAGGGGGGGGGGGGTGGGAAAACGGGAGACTTTGTCAGTGTCGGGGTGCTGATTGAAATGAAGAATACATGCCATATTTTCATTTTTTTCAATTGGTTTTTGTTTCAGTTATATTAAAGTATGATGTAATTTGTTTTGAATCTCACTCATTTTTTGAGAAATAAAAAAGAATTTTCGCCACACCTTGTTTTTGACAGCAAGGATTCCTTGAAAACCACTGCCATGATTTACTTTTACAGGAGTGCCTTTACTTTGGGCATTTCTCGACCTATTGCAGAGCAAATATTGTTATAGGTAGTTCTGAAAGAAAGAAAACCAGTTCAGTACAAAAATATTTAGAAAAAAAATTACACTTTAGTCATTTTTTGTTGGAGCGTATTTGTGAGTTGTCCGCCACCTACATCACAATGGCATGATCCACTCGGCCAATTTTGAGTTGCCATAATATTATGTACAGTGATCTCGACTTTCAAAATTTTATTCCCATCTCATTGCTTGTCGGATTTTGTTCTACCCTTCACTTATTTGGATCTCTAGTTTTTAGCTCACCTGAGCCGAATGACCATGTGGCGCCCAGGGGGAGGGCTCCCAAGGGGGAAAAAGGGGGCAAATTTTAAGAATCTTCTCTAGACCCCAAAACAAGTGAGTCAATATATGCTGTAAGCTACCTTTATATATGAAGATTGTAGATTGTTCATGGCAAAAATGCTAGGATGGGCCCCTTGAGGGAGCGAAAGTTTGGGGAAGGGGGCTTGAGGGGGGAAAAGGACATTTTTATCGGAAGTCCTCTCCAGAACATATAAGTGGAGTTTAACCAAAATTGGTGGGAATCATCCTAAATAGTCCAGGAGCTAAATTCAGATTCAAAACTTTACATCGTTTTGGGGTATATAGTGAATTTTTATGCCTCCTCCACGAAGTGTCGCTGGAGGCATTATGTTTTTGGTTTGTCCGTCCTTCCATCAGTTCGTCGGTCCATAATCAATTTTGTGGACAGCTTGAGGGGGTGAAGTTGTGCCTCTTAACTTTTGGGTCCAGATTTGGGTCAAGGTCAAATGCTCAAAATTTCACTATTTCCCTCATATCTCTGCAACGCCAGAAGGTATTTTCTTGAAACTTGGTTTATACATAAATTACCAGATAAAGATTCCTTGAAGAAATGTTTGGGACATGAGGTCAACGGTCAAAGGTCGAGTGACTGCTAAAATTTCACATTTTTCTTCATATCTTTGAAATGGTTCAAGGTATCTTCATGAAACGTAATGCATGTGTAATGTACATGTGTTGCCTGACATTGCTTCTCTGTGGATGTTTTGGGACATGAAGTCAAAGGTCAAGGGTCAAAGGTCACCTTAAAATGCTAAAATTATATTATTGAATGCTGAAATCATACAGTACTATTTTCTCCATATTCATATGGAGAAAATATGTATATTCATACATTAATGCACAGTGATTGTGTAGGAAAAGTTTTGGGTCAAGTGAAAATGCTGAAATTTCACTCATCCATATACATGTATTGAAAGTGGCTCTTAAGTACTGTCCTGGAACTTAGTGTATAATCACCAGAAATTTATTATGTACCAGTCATGTAACATACGGTCTCACACTGGCAGTATGTCCTGCAGCTATTAATGGAGAATAATGTGATATGGCGGAGGCATGCCAGTTGCCATGGCGACATTTTTAGTTAAACATAATTCAAATCTCAAAACCGTCATCTTCCTCAGAAAAAAAAAACACAAACAAACAAACTGTGGCTTCATCAGCATTGGCAATTTGAGGTATGAGCCAAAAAAAAAAAAATGTCATTGTTTTATTGTTCAACTTCAGAATCTACAAACCGAATAGAAGTCTGCACAATGATTCAGCATTGTGTGTGAGTTCAAAGATGGCCGGGTTTGAGCGTACCCAATGAGAACAATCATACTTTTAGACTCTTTTCAAATATTTGATCCCCGTTATCTAATGCTCGCCGATTGACTGGGCGTGCGAACGCAATGCAGGAGAGCTGTGTGTTATGTGGGGCTCCCTGATCAAATCAATCACTCAATATTATCAAATATCAATTATCAAATTGTCTATGTGAACTTTTTATCCGAAACATTTTTTGTAAGCCCATGTTCGATCGATTACATCTCTATCATCATCAACTTGTCATCGTTAAATGTGCTAACAACTGAAAGCCTGATTATTGTAGTTTTCATGATGCCTCGTTTGTTGCGTATGATCTAGGAAACTTGAGATATGTGACAAGGTAGAATGTCATGGAAGACCGAGTGAAAATGAATGTTAATTTTGAGAAAAAAACGTTCGTGTACATGCCTTGTATTCTACACACATTGTTGATAATGCTGAATATTCAATTTGCAAAGAGAGAGTTATTAAAGGAAATGAATGAAAAATCAGAAATGTTCATGAATCAATGCAATATTCATTGCAAGCTTTATACTCGGTGTTACGAGTAGCATGTTCCGATGATTATTGGTTCAGAATAAAATATGCATTTGTGTCAGTTAAATGTTACACAATTTGTCATAGCATTCATAATTGATTTGTGACTGATATCAAATATCAATTATCAAATTGTCTATGTAAACTTTTAATCCGAAACTCTTTGTAAGCCCATGTTCGATCGATTACATCTCTATCATCATCAACTTGTCATCGTTAAATGTGCTAGACAACTGAAAGCCTGATTATTGTAGTTTTCATGATGCCTCGTTTGCTATGATCTAGGAAACTTGAGATATGTGACAAGGTAGAATGTCATGGAAGACTGAGTGAAAATGAATGTTAATTTTGAGAAAAAAAATGTTCGTGTACATGCCTTGTATTCTACACACATTGTTGATAATGCTGAATATTCAATTTGCAAAGAGAGAGTTATTAAAGAAAATGAATGAAAAATCAGAAATGTTCATGAATCAATGCAATATTCATTGCAAGCTTTATACTCAGTGTTACGAGTAGCATGTTCCGATGATTATTGGTTCAGAATAAAACATGCATTTGTGTCAGTTAAATGTTACACAATTTGTCACAGCATTCATAATTGATTTGTGACTGATGTGTGATTGGTGAGATTGAAAAGATGTTCTGGTCATTTTGAATAGAAACAAGTTGAATTTGACTAGATTCATGAATCACAACACTGACTACATATCTAGTCAAATAACTGATCAGTATTTTCTAATCATCTTTTACCAGAAACCAGTCAAACCAACTAGATTTTCTAGTCATAAACATTGAGTAGATTTCTAGTCAAAATCTGTGACTAGGTTTTTCTAGTAAAAATGACTAGAAAAGAGTAAGTGCCCCTGGGATCCTATAATCTGGTCAAATACGACGAGATTCTAGTCAAATTTGACTATGTATTTTTTAGAGTGTATAATTATTACCTATCCCCTATGTAAATTAAGAAAATATGTGAATACAGCTATACACTATGGTATTATCAAGCCACATTTGACTATGACTGTAGATCATCACCAACATGTCGAATAATTGAAAAATTGTTCATCAGTGTATATCATTCAACTCCAACTTCAAAGATACATATGTAGTTGTAACAGGCGAACTTCAAACATCTGAACGCTTTTACACTTTACTTTTGCTTCTGTTTCAATTTGGAGAGTTGAAAAAACTGATGGTCACTGTGCAGTTAGCTCAACTCCAACTTCAAAGATACATATGTAGTTGTAACAGGCGAACTTCAAACATCTGAACGCTTTTACACTTTACTTTTGCTTCTGTTTCAATTTGGAGAGTTGAAATAATTGATAGTCACTGTGCAGTTAGTCATTGTTTGACGCGTCGTGCTGCTGGAACTTGTGGAAGTGGTCGACCTTGTATGAGTTGATTTATCGGCGTTCTGCGGTGCGTGTAATCAACACGCAGCGACGTCCTTGAATATTTTCTCTTCGTGGTCGATCGGAATGTTTACATAAGGTGGGAAGAGAAGGAGTGGAATCTCTCTTCCCACCTCCCTGTTTTACAGTGCACTCCCGTTATAACGAACACGCGGTTATAACAAAATTCTGGTTATAACGAAGTAAATATTTGGGCTGCAATGTCATCCACTCTATGTATCTCTATCGTTTATTTGTTCGGTTATAACGAAATTCCGATATGACGAAAGAATAACTGCCGGTCCCGAGGATTTCGTTATAACGGGAGCCCACTGTATATGTAAAACCCCGGATGCTCGTAATATGCTGTAATATCGCCCGCTGAACTCCCGACCCTGCAAAATAACAACTGTAATTGCCTCGCAAAACTACCTCGTATAGGTAATAATAGATATCATTACCTATTATAACCAGAATTTTGTTATAACCACGTGTTCGTTATAACGGGAGTGCACTGTAAGACAGGGAGGTGGGAAGAGAGATTCCACTCCTTCTCTTCCCACCTCATGTAAACATTCCGATCGACCACGAAGAGAAAACATTTAAGGACGTCGCTGCGTGTCGATTACATGCACCGCAGAACGCCGATAAATCAACTCATACATGAGCCGCATTTACACTTACTAACATCGCGATTTTTAAAATCGCGATATTTTGGTTCCACCGTTTACACTTGCGCAAAAGCATGCGAAGTTTGAGCTTCACGAAACATCGCGATTTTTTGGTCGGTAGTGCGCATGCGTAATTTACCTCTTTTCAACACGGTAGCCGAGTGGAAGCGCGCGCTTTTCTGTTCGTTTTCACTGCAGTGCAGTATATTTTGATCACAACAGCTGGTTGGAACGTTGAGCCAGGGCTTTTTATCAGTACAATGCACACATAAATTTGTGCTTCTCGAGACTGTTATACTTACGGTAAAACTATATAGCTTGCTATATTAGATCACATACGTAGTAGGTGTGTAAAACTTCATCTACAGCAGCATTCAGGAGGATCATGAAATTTCGCCGATATGACGAAAGTGAGAAGTAGGACTTGGAAGTTAGGACTGGTATTTTATCAGGCGACAGCAAGAACTCACACTTGTTACGTACTCCTGTACTAGTATTCCACAAACGGCGTATATCGAGAGCAGTACGGGCTCTCTCACAATCTGAATCAACGCATTTCTGGGAGAACATTATTTTGTTAAGTCGTCTTGGGGTGATGATACGTGGTTGGAGAACTTCAGGTTTGCTACTAGTAGTAGTTTTCACGTACTAGTTTCATCAGGGAGAGGGAGATGAGCAAGAGACTACGAGCCGATCGAGGATCGGCCGTACACAGCTAGCTGTCTATACCGTGTACTAGTACTCTGGCCAGTGACCGACGTACTCTCTACACGTTCCAAAGAGGGATCGGGAGCGCGCGTAAACTCCCGGTGCAATCCGAGACCGAAAGTCACGTGATGAAAAATCGCGATATTTCTGCAGCTTGGGTTTACACTCGCTAACTTCGCCTCAAACTTCGCGATGTTTCAAAAAATCGCACTCCGGCAAGCGATTTTTCTGGCGATGTTTCGAGGGCGTTTGGGTGTAGTTGCTTAGCAACTTACACCCAAATGTCGCGATTTTAGAAAAATCGCGATTTTTCCAAGCAAGTGTAAATGGGCCTATGGTCGACCACTTCCACGAGTTCCAGCAGCACGACGCGTCAAACAAACGTTTAACTGCACAGTGGCCATCAGTTATTACAACTCTCCAAATTGAAACAGAAGCAAAAGTAAAGTGTAAAAGCGTTCAGATGTTTGAAGTTCGCCTGTTACAACTACATACGTATCTTTGAAGTTGGAGTTGAATGATATGCACTGATGAACAATTTTTCAATCATTCGACATGTTGGTGATGATCTACAGGTAGTCAAATGTGGCTTGATCTATACCACAGTGTATAACTGTATTCACATATTTTCTTAATTTACCTAGGGGATAGGTAATAATTATGATATTGACTGGCCTCGAGGGAGATACCAGATACATATTGCCCGCACTGACAGAATATTTTCTGGTATCTCCCTCGAGGCCAGTCAATATTATATAAATATTCCTTAATTTAGGAGGTTTGGATGTGCAATGAACAAACTTGGAACTAAAGTCATCAATGTACAAATTTTTATTCAACTTGCTTTTTATCACTTCTGGTTCTAGAGAAAAAGAATTTGAAAATATTCCTTAATGTTGGGGGATTGGCTCCTCTATAGGATCCCCAATGGGAGCATGGTGCCTAGTTGAAGTAAATTCAGATGCTAATCCCCTATCATGTTACCTGCCAAGTATGGTGAACTTTTATCAAGGGGGTTTCGAGAAGAGTACAAACATGTACAATTCAAGTCCCTATTTGGGCCCATCCCACCCCACTCCCCTGGGTCGGGGGGGGGGGGCACCCCTGAGTTTGCCATGAACAAACTTGAAACAACAGTCATCAATATATGAAGAGTTTGTACGCAAAAACGATAAGTCCATTTTTGAAGATTTTGAAGTACGGTCTCTGTCATAAAGTACAATATAATACCTTTTAAATGATATATTGGTCACTACATATAAAGGTACATTTTTTTAAGTTATGGTCAAAAGAAGCAAAATTTTTCTTATTATTCTCTTTATTTTTCTTGACCTTTAATCGCAAGTATCTCCATTTGGTAAATATGGACTTATCGGTTTTTGCGAACAAACTCTTCATATTGACTCATTGTATTAACTTAGCTCAATCCCTGCTGCTTCTAGAGAAAATCTTTAAAGATCCCTCAATGGGGATGGGGTGGACCACTGGGGCCCCAAGGAGGGCTATGGTGCCCAATTGAAGGAATTGAGCTTCTATCTCCCTAAGGGATACTACTTGCTAAGTTTGGTGAAAATTCTTGTGGGGTTTTCAAGAAGAAAATGAAAATGTACAGTTTAGGGACCATTAACCCTATAAAGCCTAAGCTATTTGACCCCTTCCAGGCGCAAGGGGGGGGGGGGCACATTGTGTCCCCTACATAACTTCTTTATCATATGATGTATAACCATCATATTTGGCACATGGGTAGAGCAACTCATGCTCTGCATGACTCAATGTTTGAAATTTCTCAAGGTCCCCCACTGAGGGCGCTTTTTCATAAAATATAAAGAAATACATAGGAAGTACGCTGTAATCATGTTTTTTCTATTTCTTTATCCCCAGTACAATGTATATATGTTTTTATTTTATACCAATCATTTTCATACATTATTTACTACAAAGGAAGAGCAGGTCAACCTTCACTATTTGTTATGGTTGAAATTTCTCAAGGTCAACATGTGGGGGCGCAATTCATTACAATATAAACAGTGCCGTATACATGTATTAAGAGAGTCTGGCCAACTGCTAATTTGGACGCCATGTCGTTACCGCGCGTATTACGCGTCACAGGATTAGCGTGTACGCTCAGACGTAACAAAATAACCACGCCAAATAAGGGGCAGTAAACAATGGGCATTGCGTATGAGCGCACTTCAGTAACGACATGGCGCCTGTAGATCACGGGACCAGCTTTTGACCAATCACAGGCTTCAAAACACGTAAGCCAAAAACCGAGTTGGCCAGACTCTCTTTATATACGGCACTGCAATATAAAGAAATATATGAAACCTATATTGTACTGCTTGGAATGGGTACATAATGGTATCACATTTCATATTTCCAAAATATTGAGATTTTGAGTTTGCAGATCGATATTTTGATAAACAAATGATATTACAGGCAAAGCTTGTGTGAAGATAACACAAAATGAAAAGATAATCTTTGAAATATGCTGTATTTTTAATTTCTATTATATCTATTGTTTGATGCCTAATGTATTATAAAAAATAAAGGAAATAATAAGAAGACTATTTTAGGGTAATTCTAAGTCATAATTCCTTCACATTTCGGTCCTTCAGCAAATTACAGCCAAGGAAACCGCCATTTCCTCCATAATTAGATTGTTAACTGAAATTGAAAGAGAAAATCATACAAAATCTGACTAACATGGTTGTCAGTTAACTGTTGCCATGGCAACCAGGAATATCAGACATCCCTAAATTATATATCAAAAATTTTGCAGTAAGATTCTAGGAAAAGTCACCAAATTTGGTTGAAATCGGGTAAAGCGTGTAGGAGCGGCAAACGAAAATATGATGGGGGCACATTGCCCCTCCCCCCACTTAGGATTTATAGGGTTAAGGACCCCTTCCCATCTCCATCCCCTGGGTCCTAAGGGAAGCACCCCTGATTCCGTCATGAACAAACCTGAAACTACAGTCATCAATGTACTAATTCATAGTATTAAGTTTATTAGCTCTATCACTTCTGGTTCTAGAGAAGATTTTGAAAACTTTCTTAATTTGGGGGGTTTGGGCCCAATGGGCCCAATGGGGGCCTCCTATAGGTGGGGCATGGTGCCCATTTTATCAAATTGAGATCCTATCCCCCTTGGGATGCCACCTGCCAAGTTTAATGAAAAATCTGCCATGCGGTTCTCAAGAAGGAGATGAAACTGTAAAAAGTTTACGCACGACGGGCGACAGACGACGGACGTCGGACAAAGAGCGGTGGCAATGCATGTAGCTCACTTGAGCCTTCGGGTCAGGTGAGATGAAAAACATCTACGGATACCACTACAACAGAGTAACATTTCAGTTTCCATAGGAAAGATAAATCACTACGTGTTTCCTCATTAGAAACGCAAACCTTCATCTTGTTACTAAAATGGTAACTCGTTAACACTGCACCACACTTACTCTCACAATATATTCACTCTACCGAAACATCACTCCAAAGTATTGATGGCATCCCCCTTTGGCACATATGGCTTGGTATGCAATGCAAGTACATTTAATACTGCATTATGTCATTACAAAACAGATGTGTTTGTGTGTGTGTGTGTGTGTGTGTGTGTGTGCTTTCTCACTGTAGTATTCACCTCCAATAGGAAGCCTTACTACAACTAAAAAGATAAATATGTATAAGCAATTGGACTATTTACTAATAAGACATTTGCTGCCGTAATATCCTCTACAACGTGTATAGGGCTCAATTAGTGTCACACTCGAGATTACAAATCCTAGAAATGTTCACCTTTTTATATGTCAACACATGATACATGCAGTGTCAATTACGTTCAATCGAATTCAATTCAATTCAATTCAATTTACAATATTCCGAATAAAATGAAAATGGTATCAAGAAATTGCAGCTAACACAATTAAAGATATATCAAATTGAATTCAAATGAATTGCATTGAACTGAAATGAAAACAAATGGAAAGGCAAGATAACTTTACCACTCTTTCATACAATGAAAAGTGAAATCTGCGTGTGCATAATTATTATTTTCTTGTGCTTAGATGCAAATAGTGCAACATTCTTTATTACCTCTACAAAGAATATCCAAAGAATAGATTGCATGGTACGTAGGCTACCTCCTGGATTAAGCAGGAGACACAAGGCACAGGTAAGAAAATGGAAAAAAAAAATCAACATTTAATTATTAGACTCATTACGCATTATAATAAAATATATAAAATTCACATAATACTTTATAAATATACTCAACAATCAAAAATTCATAACAAAGAATATTATGCAGGAATACTATACATCTATATAAACATAGTATTTAACCACAGCAGTTATACATTCTTTGTTTCGTTCTCTTTTCCGTCTTCTTTCCATTTCTTACTAGCTCACTCTCTCACCTCTCTTTCTTCCTATCTCTCCTTATTTTCAAATTCAGCTCCCTCGAAAGCCAATAAAAACATTGCAAACCTAATTACATCGCATCCGATAGCCATGTGATTCAATGTATCTGCTTCAAAGCGGTGCATTTGCTTTCCTATTGTTCACATTCGTTTTGAGATCATACTTATTCTATTAGGATTATACGATCAAATCATACCAGAACTTCGTTCTATTGCTTGCATAACAATGTTTTAATATCAGGTCTTAAAGGTGAGTGAGAAAATGATAGGGGAGAGCGGGTCTCATTGGAATACATATATTGAAAGGGGAACTGTCAGAAGTTCTTGGGGGAATTCGCATGAAGCATTATTTTTGTCCAACAAAGTTGTCGGACAAATTTGTTCTATTCCAATCAGATGCAAGGATTTCAGTAGCTTGTAACAGCTTGTGAGAAGAATATCCAACCAAAATACTTCATGAAACGCTCCCCAGGTGAGGAGATTTTACTACTCCACTGAGTCAAGAGTATTTTGATATCTTGACTGTGCCTCCATTAATATCGAGAAGTGCTTCTGCATAGATGGATTAATATTATAACATTGACAAGGGGACATTTTTACTGCTCTTTCGGCCATCAGTTACTGATGAAATAGTGTGTCAATTGTTGATACTTGTAAGATTTCAGAGCTATTTCATTATTCTAAATGATCTTGGATCCTCTGTACCACCTGATTTGTGTATTATTCTCACTTTGCACTTTTACCATCCTTCCAGAGGTTGGGGTCCTGTAGAAGTTTTGGGAGGCGATAAAATGTTTTTTTTCTTCTTTCTTTCGAATAGAATCGAATAGAATGTCTTACTCTCAAGGTGTCGAGTTGGATTTCTTTTCATTCAGGATAACTTTAATGTGTTTGGGGCTAACAGCATCATTAGCAAATTACATAATGATATATAGGTGTTCTATGGGGGGGGGGGACACTGCTTCAATACTCACTGTGTTCGCAGTATAAGAGTAGAAGGACGTATATCGTCGGAAATCGCCACAAGGAACTTGCGACATGTTGTTTAAAGTCACAATAGAACACTTTTTGGCAAAATCTCAAAAGTCCTTACCATACGTTCTCTTGTCTCCTTGGAGCCGATTGTTTGCATTTCTTTTCTTCTTCTTTTTCTTTCTTCTATCTGTTTCTCACTGGCAGTGAGTTCCAATCCTTATTTAAACGCCTTTCTATCTTCGTCTGTACTGTTTTGCCAAATTATTTCTTACGGAGGGTGTTCTTTTTTTTTTATTGTCGTTGCTTTATCACGATTTTTTTTCTTTATAAATTCGGGTACATTGTATTTCTTAGAGAAAATCAGTAAAAAGTGCGACAAATTCTTAAGCGGCAGGGTTTGGCAGTATTTCTCAGATGAATTTTCTGATGTGAGATTACTCAACGTTCCTATAACTCAGTATTTGTTTTGACTTGATTTTTGTTTATTGTATCACGGTAAAAAGTCTGCTGTCAATTTTAAAGCAACTTTTCAGCAAAGCTTGCAAAACTGAATAAAAAACAGAGAGTATCAGGTACAAAAGAAAAAATGAACAGATTAAACATAACATAAATGAGATACCGAGGAAAATTATAGATTAAACAGATATTAATATATACATGTAATGATGGGAAATGGCAAAGAGTAGACTGTGCAAGAAGAAATAAAATTGTAAGGATGAACAAATTAATATTGACATAATCAAAAAAAAAAACAAACACGAAGACATGTCACAAAATCAATGGCAAGAGATCATGTAATTTACTTGCTGGAATGCTTTTGCAAAATGCTGAAGTTTCAATGATTCGAATACTTGGGGGTAATATCAAGTAGCCTACAGGCGCATAGTAGCAACCAATCTTCATGATTCAGGTGGTAAGGAGGGTGGTTAGTAATCCATCAATCATTCACAAGTAATCTAAAACTCACGAGTAATGACTATGAAATACATTCGCGTTCGTAACATTTGTAGTAGTCGTGGATAAGAAAAGGAGATCGATACAGCACAAAACGGCAAGAGATCTCACGGACGGCAGAAGGGTTAACTTTCATTTCAACGATGGCTGGAATAACTGGCGAGAGAGGAGAATATACTTTGCAGCACTCGGGCGACAGAGGGGCTGGAGGAGGCTTTAATACTGTATCAGAAATCGCCAACGGGCAGTGACGCTCATGGCAGAACATAGATCAATACAAGGTATGCCATGCTATTCAAAAGCGTACGGTACACTGCATACACAACAATGATTTACCATGTCTTTATCCCGCATTATTATGGTAATGGGACTGCACCACTGTTAGCCTGCATATAACAGTCCAAACGTCAGGTCCTTATGAATCAGCCTAGAAAGGATACTCGAAATTGCACTTAACCCTCAGTCTTTTTCCTGCTACCATCCAGAGTATGACATACAAACGATTAAAATTATGTACAGCAAAACACAACACGAAAACGACAGGACTGGAATCTTCTGGTAGAACAAACTGACACACACGAGCACACACACACTTAGCATTTTTGAGGTAGATATCATGTTTGGTAATGGTTTTCTGAAAAAGAAACATTTTTTTCTTCATGACACAATATGTGTCATCAAAATTCTCACTTCTGCAGTCAGCGCCATAAAGATAAAATAGTATTTCTTTCTACATCTGTACTGACGATTTTCACCTACCATTTTAAGCACTTGCAAGCCATCAGCGTCAAGTTCATTGTAGGCCTACATCACTTTCCTTTTATTGTTATAATGATAATAATAATAATAATGATAATAATAATAATAATAATAATGATAATAATAATAATGATAATAAGAATGATAATAATAATAATAATGATAATAATAATAATGATAATAAGAATGATAATAATAATAATAATGATAATAATAATATGTACACTAATGCACCGGTATCCATCATGAATAGATGCTCATGGCGCAAGAAAGAGAGGCAGAAAGAAAATACAGGTGAAAAAGATGTATGAGAAAAGGAATAAAGGAAATGTTTACAAAAAAGATTGTCTACATAACCAGGCTTTTAGTGAGCTCTTAAACTCACTTAGAGAGGACAGATTACGAATGCTTTGTGGGAGTCTATTCCCAGGGCTGCCAACACTGGAAACTAGTTGCGAGTGAGACTCCCATACGCCAATGCTACAATTTTATTTAGGAGTCAAAATGAGTGAGATCAATAGAAATGCATGCAAATGAAATAAAGTTTTAGAGTGAGAAAGGACCAAAATGTGTGAGTCTCACGCTCAATGCGTGAGAGCTGGCAGCCCTGTTAATTCCATAGGAATGGGCCAGCATACAGAAATGATCGATCACACCAAGAATTATGAGTTTGTGGTACAGCACGTAGAGAGATGAGTTTGAAGACCTAAGGCGCCGAGAAGGATTGTAACGGGTAATCAAGCTTATACAGTTGCGGTGAGGAGCAGTTATCTACGGATAATAACTATACTATACCTTTCAGCCAAAAGGACTGCATCGTTATGACACTGTGATACAACTGTATATGCAACCATGGTTGCTAATGTAAGAATACACATGTATCCTGGCACTTTCTCATACTTAGCTAAGCCAAACATGAAAGCATGCAGCGAAGACGCAGAACTTCATCTAAAGGTGAAAGTTAATCATCGGTGGCTTTCAGATGGCCCTATGCACACTATTTCACGCTTTGAAATGATGATTCGGCGCTGACCTTCAATAATAGTACAAAATAATCCAGTGGAATGATACCACGATTAAGAATACTGTATAATAGTACAAATCCAGTAGAATAATACCATGCAAAAAAAAAAAAAAATGTTGGAAAGGAAGTAAAAATTGAATTCTGAAGACAAAATACCAGTTAATGCAAATCAAATATTAAACATCATCACTGAATTTGAGATGTAACCAATGCACAAGCTCTATAGATGCCTCTTTTAAATGCTGCTTCTTTAACATCTTAAACATCTTGCATCTTGTTGTTGTTGTTGTTTTTCAAGATGCATCACACCTCAGCAGAAGCTTCATCGATGTCAAGCTGAGGCGTCCTTATGTTTGCTCTCAACTGCATAGTTACACAGCATCTGCAAAGGAAAAACAAACCAAAGAAACAACAACCTAAAAAAAAAGCAACGAGACTGTACAGTATGAACAATGAAATATTGCACAATGGTAAACTTTATTTCTGGAAATAAAAATTGGCGTACTTCTGTACTTGTTCTTTGCTTACAGTAATGTCTCTGGCTTGCATTTTTAAAATAAGTTTAACATTCCTAGTCTACTTAAATTTTCTTATTTATTTGTTAAGTCTCCCTTAAAAGCAGGGTAGCCCCATTCAGAGCCTTACATGTCTGTTCTACAAGCAGGGAGGTAGGAAGAGACCCACCTCCCTGCTACAAGGGAGCCCTGCATCAATATACATAAAAATGGGCACACAATCAAAAACGAAAAGAAAAAAAAAAATCATAAGTATGGTACAGCAATTAACGAACAACTGGTCCGTAAGTGCATAAAACACCCGAATAACAACATTAAGAGCGAAAAAGAACCATTATGAAGAGTTTGTTCACAAAAATCGATAAGTCTATTTTTCATGAAAAGCATTCTACTAGAGGCCCTGCTGTGATTTAACCCTAATCCTACCGTGTTTTTTTTTTTTTTTTTTTTTTTTTTGAGGGACTTGAAACCACCGGGGGGGGGGGGGGGGGCATCAGATCTCGGTCGTGGATCTCGCGATCCTCGCGAAAATTTGCACTAGGAGAGGTCAGTCTAATCTACAAGACTCTATAGTTAGATTTTTCAAATTTTATTGTATTTTATATTGATTAATCTATGCTAGTTTATGCAACAACAAAAAAAATTGCCTATAAATCAAAAAAAAAAAAAATAAAGCTCCAAGACTTCTAATTTTGGGTGAACATATTCTTTTAATATCCTCCAAAAAAAAAAATGATATTAAAGCAAAAATTAGGCTTCATAATTATTTCTTATGTATTTTATTGTTTATTGAATTTCTTATGTATTTCTGTGTTTTTTAATTTTTGTGTTAATTTTTCTGTCAAAAATTTGTCGCAGAAACTTTTTAAAGCATAATCATGCTAAATCATTATCATCCATTGAAAGTACTTATTTTTATATGAATTAATTGCACAAACACAATTTACATTGGATTTGTTCACAAAATCATGTTTTCGAACAATTTTTGGGTCGACAAATTTTTTCAAAGGGGCGTGGCTTCAAAGCGGTATACCCGGTAGCGACAAATTTGGTCTCTAAAGTTGCGCGATACTCAAAAGAAATGATTCCTATATACCCCCTTCAAACTTCGTTTGGCGGGGGTATAAAAAGTCATAAAATGTCGTGTTGAGAACATCACGCGTTGCCGAATTATTCCCACGGTGGGAATAGGGTTATTGAAATTGTGGGACCAAACTGAAGATGCAATGCGTTTATAACAAAACGTAATACAACTTGGACTTTTCAATCTAATTTCAGTGTTTTGTGGCCAAAAAAAATGATAAGTCCCCACCTCGTTTTGTTGCAAACGCCGATAAGTCCACATTTAACAATCAGCATGTCGTATGTGTCAGGTGATTTCATAGACTACGCTGTGTTATGCATGCTGTACATTGACAATACCTCCCTTGATCCAATGAACAGCATCTGTGCCGAGTTGCGTGAACATTGCTACAAAACATGAGGAAGTAATTTGATCCCAAGTATATTGTCCTGATTTGTTTTCAAGATATTTGGTTTCCATAACAAGGCAATTTCCAACACATTAACAAAAAAAAAAAAAAAATGTCTTCATCACAACACCAATGTGTGTGTACCAAAGTTCGTCAGCATTTTGCTTGAAAAAAGAAAAAGGAAATTCTGCGATTCACAATATTTTTCTGATTTATTGCTATATGATATGACATTTACATACTACCATGCGTTGTTACTATAATGGCAATGCAGTGTCCAACACATTCAAAAAAAAAAAATGGTCACCCATTGGAAGCAAAGATTGTTTCTTCCCGCAACCCTTCGAAGTGTATCGGACCGCAGTCTGATGAATTCGACTTGGTTGGTCAACTATCAGGTGAGTGTCAGACACGTCGCGTGTGATCCTCGTCGGACCATCTTGCCTCTTCTCATTGGATCACCGCCCGATATGTCTGACACTGACTTGATAACGACTATTAAAACACAAGTCGGATTCATCGGATTGCGGTGGCGGTCCAATACACTTCACTTGGTGGCCGGATGAGTGACCGATGAGATTAAATCTCTGTGGTATGGGGTATACGCTAACCCAACATGAATACAGGGCAGTGTAAGCAGAACTTCTTCAAAAGGTGCATATTCATCCTCATAATAAGACACCATTCAGGCGGCCGTCGGCTCGTATAAAATGTATTTTTATATGGGCTTTACCTCAAGTACATTGACGTTTAGACGTTGAGCTTCAACTTGGGACCACTATCTTGTTCGTGCAATATGCCTATCATTTCTAACCTTCCAAGGCCTATAAATAACATCTGACTTCTGAACATTCCTGTATAGATGATGTATTTTTAACTTGTCCCCTAGTAATGTCTGATAATTACATTTGTTTTCTTTCATTTTTTTCATGTCCTAGAAAACACTCTTTTGTTTTCATGAATCGATCCTGCTCAATAATAGTGAATAAACAATCCAGACAACCACACTATGTAAACATACATACCGGTAAATATGTTAAAACTGTACATATGTGTGCCAATCTTATAGGGAAAATAAACACAACGTTACTGTGCTAGTAGGGGGTATGGGCATGATAACACTGCAAATCTGTAATACTGTACTGGAAACATACAATGTATACACAGGGGCCGCGGAACGTTTTTCAGTTTGGGGAGGGGGGGGGGGGAGGGCTGCGCAGCCCGGGGGGGGGGTATCAAGGTCAAATCACCCCCCCCCCCCCCCCCCCGCGCTTACACGCACCGGCGTAGCCTGCATAATGATCTTCTGATCTTGGGAGGGCGGCGGTTAGGCCTACTATGCGAGGGAGCCAAGCGACCGAGCCCGAGCGAGCGGAGGGAAGGGGGGGGGGGGGGTGTGGGAGGGGGGTGTTGCCCCTCCCACGGTGAGAACCTTTTGCATTTTTATGTTGTAAATGGTGCAATTTGATGCATGTTTTCCGTCTTTTATCGACTTGAAACGGCCCCACTATATGTTTAAGGTAGCAGGATATTTTGATGTGGATTATCATTAAACAATTTGCCTATAAAGACTTGAAACCTCCGCTTACACGCACCGGCGTAGCCTGGATAATGATCTTGTGATATTGGGAGGGCGGTGGTTACTATGCCAGGGAGCGAAGCCACCGAGCCCGAGCGAGCTTAGGGAACGGGGGAAGGGTGTGGGAGGGGGGTGTTCCCCCTCCCACGGTGAGAACTGTTTGCATTTTTATGTTGTAAATGGTGCAATTTGATGCATGTTTTCCGTCTTTTATCGACTTGAAACGGCCCCACTTGTTTAAGGTATAGCAGGACATTTTGGTGTGGATTATTATTGAACAATTTGCCTATAAAGTGGTAGCATATGAATAAACTTCTTGTATAAATTCATTGTTACAATTAATTTCATGAATGTTGTCTATTAAGCAATCAAACAGAAAAGGCATGCTCACGAGAGTGTATATACAAAAGGGATATTTCTTCTCCTACACGAAGGTGATTTTACATTTTCAGACCTGAAATTCAGCGATCTGGTGCAAACTTTTGGTTCAATACTTGGATTTTTTTTCTATAGCTCCCCCAGCCCCCCCCCCCTAAAAAAATATATATATTTATGGAAATAATCTAGATTTTTTCAGGAAAGTGTTAAAACTAAATAGCAAAATCACGGCATTTAGCTCTTATTCCGCGTGTGCATCATCTGTGTGTATGTACAAAGTCTAATGAGGTAGAGGGGGAGGGTGATGCCCCCTCCCAATCGACGGAACTTTAGCGTTTTTGAAATCAAGATAAAGCGATCTGAAGCACACTTTTTGTGAGAAATTCGGGTAATGTGATTTTCCCCGGATTTTTCCCCTTTCTTTCTTTTTTTTTTCTTTGATTTTTTTTTTCACGATCCAAAAGTGTGTGTGTGTGTGTGTGTGTGGGGGGGGGGGGCCCACACACACACACACCCCCCCCATCCCCCCCCCCCCCGCTTCCGCGGCCCCTGATACAGTTGTACGAGTCTAGTTTACCATGAACAGTAATCAGGTAGCAGGGAAGGTTGCCACCATTTATCAACATTAGTATCAAAAACAAAAAAAAAAAATTATCAGAGTTGTGATATTCCATGCTTACAAAACAACATACATGTAGTAATAAATGTGTACGACTGTACTATATATGTACCGGAAAAGGCGGACAGACAAATACAAAAGTGTACTGTCTTTAAAAAAATTATACATACCAGTACATTCCACTCCTATGAGATATTTTGTATGTACTTGCACAGACTGCAAAACAAAATTATTATCAGATAGTGTGTGATTCAAAATGAAACTCTGGTGAGATAATGAACTTTAAAATAACTAGAAGGCTTGCGCACTGCCATACACAGTCAACCGTATGTTGACATCAACCCTGACAAAAATCGTACATGTCCAGTCTATCTACATGCCTGGTTAAATACTGGTATAAAATGAAATACAGTGTAGGACATAGCTGCCATACTAGGAACAGTAAAAAAGAAAAAAAAAAAAGGGGGGGGGGGCACCATTTTGCTACCCGATAGCCAAAATGGTAATACACACTACAAAAACACACATCGCATCCTTAATCCAGAGGCCAAAAAAAAAAAAAAAAAAACTTTACTTGAAAAAGATTCAGATCTAAAAAAAAATCACAACAGAAACTGTAAGATCCAAAAAAATCTAGAAATGTCGCTATGGCGACTGATGCCTCCTCCATAATGCATGATTCTCCCAATAGGTGTATAGTACAATGTCTTCACAATGTGTGATGACAGTTTCACATAACTGGCAAAATATAGATATGACAGGTTTGTCAGAAATGTCTTGAATGTTCACTTTTCTCAGACTGGGTTTGTTATCATTGTCTGAGAGTGCAGGTACACATATTTGGGGAAATGAGGATTTCTACTTGACTTCTGACCGACCCTGTTATGCATTAAGTAATTTTCAAGGTATGAAGAAAGAGTGTAATTACAGTACAAAATAGATTTTTTAAAAAATCTAAACCTGACCTTAGACCCTTAACCTTTGACCTTTGACCTTCTGGCTGGAAATTTCCCAGATGATCTGCATTAGGTAATACATGTACATGTATACAAGTTTTAAAACTAATAATGCAAGCATTGCATATATGAAGAGTTTGTTTGCAAAAACCGATAAGTCCATATTTGTCAAATGGAGATATTTGCAATTAAAGGTCAAGAAAAATACAGAGAATAATAAGAAAATTTTTGCTTCTTTTGACCGTAACTTCAAAAATATACCTTTATATGTAGTGACCAATATATCATTTAAAAGGTATTATTTTGTACTTTATGACAGAGACCGTACTTCAAAATCTTCAAAAATGGACTTATCGGTTCTTGCAAACAAACTCTTCATATGTTAGTATATAGCAATATAGAAATCCTTTCCAACGGGAGACACAGAGTCAGGGCGGGAGAAATCAAATCTCAAGCGGGAGAACGGGAGATTTGCAAAAATGGGCTTTCGGCGGGAGATCTCCCGTCGAAAACGGGAGAGTTGGAGTCTCTGGGTTAGTGAGAAATTCTGCTGGTTTCTACTGGTTTTCTACTGGTTGTGTTAAGATTTCTACTGGTTTCAGTAAAAAATCCTGCTGGTTTCTACTGGTTTTCTACTGGTCTGTTAAGATTTCTACTGGTTTTGTTGAGATTTCTACTGGTTTTGTTGAGATTTCTACTGGTTCCAGTAAAAAAATCCTGCTGGTTTATACTGGTTTTCTACTGGTTTTGTTAAGATTTCTACTGGTTTTGTTGAGATTTCTACTGGTTTCATTGAGAGTTTTCATTGGTCTTCACTGGATTCTACTGGTTTAAATCAAGCATTTCTACTGGTTTCTACTGGTTCCAATACGAATTCTTACTGGTCTGCTACTGGTTCCAGTACAAATTTCCTACTGGTTTTCTACTGGTTTTATTTCACTTTCCATATTGAAACCAGTAGAAAATCGGTCTCCACTGAACCCGTACAAACCAGTAGAATTCTACTGGTTTTAGCTCTACTGGTTTCTATGGCAATTTCGACCTGGGAGGGAAACAGTAAAATTTTGAGGAGTTGATCTTGACCTTTGACCCCTGGCTATTCACCCATGACCCCTAAATTCCCTAGATAATCCCTGCCAGTCAGTACATGCATATGTACCAAGTTCCATGAAGATACATTGAACCATTTGCGAGAAAAGTGAAATTGCAACATTTTCACCTAACCTTTGACCTTATGACATGAAACTCTCTCTGGAGAATCTTAACGCAGTAGTTCATGTCTACACTAAGTTTCAATAAAATACCTTCGGGCATTGCATAGATATGGGGGAAATAGCAACATTTTTAGCATTTGACCTTGACCTTTTGACCTTTGACCTCTTACCAATGTCACTAAAATCTCCTCAATTAATTGTCCCATCATACATCATCCTTGGACCAAGTTTGGTGAAAGCTGGTGAAAGCTGCTTCATCCAGTTTTGAGTTATCACATAAACAGATAAATTTTAGGATTTGACCTTGATCTTTGACCTTTGACCTCTGTCCGATTTCACTAAAAAAAACTAATCATGTATTGTCCCATCATACATCATCCTCCGACAAAGTTTGGTGAAATTTGCTCGATCCAGTCTTGAGCTATCACGTAAACGGATACAATTTCATGATTTGACCCTGACCTTTGACTATTGACTTTTGGCCGATTTCACCCAAAATCTAATCAAATAATTGCCCCATCATACTTTATACTTGGACCAAGTTTGGTAAAATTCCAGTCAATATTTCTCAAGTTATCGCGTAAACGAATGCGGACGGACGTGCGGACGGACGTAGGTACGGACGTACGGACGGACGGACGGACAACCCGAAAACATAATGCCTCCGTGGCGGAGGCATAAAAGACGGATTCACAAAATTATCAAAGCATCAAAATAATGATACCAAAAGACTTTCACAAGACGTAAGATTAATTATTGCAATGACAAAAAGGTGGGTATACAAACTACAATACACACAGTTGATGCATGTGGAAAAAAGTGAATTACCGGTACATCAGCACACACGTAACATTGTGCACCTATATACACACTACAAACATGGGTACAGAATACAACTTAAATGACTAATTAACCTGGAGGAGATAGGGGCATGGGAGGACCACGGGTTATCGCTGATGGGCGGGAGGAATCAGGGGGTGCTGAGGGATGGGGAATCCGGAGCACGCAGGGGAGTAGGACATCCATGATGCCTACATCCGCGAAGCCATGGGTATAGGAGCTTGGGGATCATCAGATGAGTGTTCGGTGGGGACCATCTGGTAAAATGCACGCGAAACTCCATCATCAGGAGAGGGGTAGGGTTCTCCTTTGGACCACAAACAGGACAGGCACGGGCCGTTGTGCCATGGTGGAGCCTTCCAGGTTGGGTTTGTGTCACGATCGGCGATGCCAACGTCATCCATAGGGGGGCGGAGGCAAACAGCATTGTTGTAGGCAGGAAAACCCTCTGGGTGGATCTTGGGGACCACGCTGAAGACCATCATGAACTGGTGTTCACTGTCTGGCGGCGTGTAAGAGGGAGAGGCATCAGCAAGAGTGAGGTAGTTGCCAGGAGGAGAACCTGTAGAAGATGGTATTTCACCCTGCACCCTCCTCCACACAGGCAGAACCATGGCTAGCACGATGTCGATCCATGCCAATACACGCATGTCCATGTGGGTCGACACCTTGGGTAGAGGGACATGCTGTGACAGGAAGAGTGTCCTCAACTGTCTGACTGGGAAGAAGCTTGGAGAAACCTTGAGGTAAGGTAGCTACCACAAATTGGTACTGCTCATTGTGACTTTGAGGATCATTGTAGGTATTACATCAATTGTCAATGGGCGTGTAATGACCCTGGTTGTTAAGACTGTGAGTGTATGTGTGAATTCACTTGTGGTTGGTGTGAAGTGTCTGTGAATGTAATGTCAATGTCAGCGTGAGGGTTTGTATTGCCCATGAAAATGTTTGTGCTAGACTCAGTGAAGAGATCGAGTACGCTCAGTGAAGGGAAAAACAGAGTTGGGCTCAGTGGAGGGAAGATCAGAACTGGGCTCAGTGGAGGGAGGACCAGAGCTGGGCTCAGTGGAGGGAGGAACAGAGCTGGGCTCAGTGAAGGGAGGACCAGAGCTAGGCTCAGTGAAGGGAGGAACAGAGCTGGGCTCAGTAAAGGGAGGAACAGAGCTGTGCTCAATGAAGGGAGGAACAGAGCAGGGCTCAGTGGAGGGAATGGCCATAATATTGGGACTCTCAACATCATGGACTTCAATGCCAACCACAAATGCAGGATCAAAAGTCCATGAATCACTGTCATAATTTGTCCCATATTTCTGTTCACACTCAAACCAATTGCTTTTGTCCATAGCAGTGATCTCACTCCGTCCATCATCATAATTCGGTAACACACACTTTTTATTACCTCATCTTCTGTACGGTATTCCACATCTCACATTCAAACCCTGGATCTTGCACTTTTGCCTCTTTCACCATAAAGCCTACACCAGCACCTTCAGGCTGCATGTTGTGTGAATTACACTCTGCTTCAGCATCCTCTGTACTTTCCATCTCACACTCAAACTCATTGTAATCATGCGCATGTATCTCCTTCTCCATTACACTGACATGAACGGCTTGTGTTACGTGAATCATAGCCAGCGGATCGATCGCTGACACTATAAGTGTACATGGTATCATCTCCAAACATAATCTGACCTTTCGAGGTACGAACAGCAATATCATTTTGCTCCATGAAATCTGCACCTGCGAGCACATCGACACCGTCATTCATCACATGATCATCCACAACGAAACCGTTAAACATCAAGTCACACTCATAGTGGTAAAATGTACACGAAACAATACCAACAATATCAAGCTCTGGAAGATCACCTGAGTGACCAAGGGGTACATCAATGTAATCCTCATATCCAGACCCATCGACAAGGATTTCTAAACCAAGCATATCAGCTGCAGTTTCACTGAATAGACTACAGACAGAGTCACTTCGAACTTCAACCTGTATGACCTGATTATCCTTCCCTTGCCCTGTAGCAGGGAAGTGTGGAGGTTCACGTTTTGTCGCGTCTGACAACACGGATTGCTGGCCAAGGCCAACCTACTGGCCCGCGGGACACACCCGCTTGGGTGCCTCAGCGGCCGGAGATGCGCGTCGCTGCATCGACGGGGAGCCGGTGGACCCGGCCACGGCGGCGCATCGCTTTGTTGATGCAACGTGCATAATCACTACATGGGACTACACACTATAAATCGCCCAAATACTATATACGTCACCCGAATTATCACTGTAAATTACAACAGAACGCCTACTCCTGCGTATATCAGGCGAGATTCTCCTTTCTCTTGGACTAGGGTAGAGCAAATTAGTGGCGTCAAATTCGCATCCAGCTGCCACCACGCCAGTAAATAAAAGGAGGGAACCGTGGGCGATTCGGATAAGGTTTTGATCTGATTTTTTACCGTGGCCAAGACGACTACGGAGGGCCAATCGTGCACAAACGTAGATTACTACAATGTACATACACTGTATATAACACAACCAATACTGGCGTTAACTGAATTTCTGCTAATCCTTTCCAGATGAATTTACAGCTGAAATACAATATCTGGCCGAATTTCGATCATCAACCACTGTCCGTGAAAAATTCGGTCGAACTTCTAGTGCATCTACACTTTGTGTACAGTAAGTCACTACCCTGGCCAGCAAAATAGAAAATCTACTTCGGGCCTGTACATTTTTGGGGTCCTTTTTTCTTTTTTTCCTCCTTTGGTTTCCTAAGGGTACAGTCAAAACTGAGAGTGGCGACTGACCGATTTGTAGCCTGCTCGGTGGCCGCTGAAATTGTGGCACCGCCGAGTAGTTTTTGGATATGTTGCCCAGTGATGTCCTGTCCATTTCCTGTCAGTCACCGTTCAATTTTAGGTGAAAAATGTGAAAAATATGGAGATCTTTTCCGTGCAGAGTCCTAGCAGTCGCCGAGCGAGGTCCCATCGGCAACTGGACGATCTTCAACCGGTCAACGGCCGATGTGAACGAAATCGTTCGGCTACCGAAGGGTGATCGTAGGTCATCTAACGTTTCCATAGGCGTACCAGCAGCAGCCCGCCAGGCTCTGCCGGAAATTTCTCTCGACCTACCTGTGTATATCATAACTAAGTGTCTTGGCCATCAATAACAGTACTTTTGCTTTCCATCTGACAGGGCAACAAGGTCTACAATGCTCCTAATTCTACCTCAATGGCCACGACAGTGAGGCGTACAAGCCCAGTACTTTTGTGAGGACATGAAAATCTGAAATTCTGTTTGCCGTTTATAATGTGTGTTGTGTGATAACATTTATTTTTCATTGGTATTTTGAATGCCATTTGCCATATATATATATATATATATATATATATATGATTTGTAATATGTGCTATAGAATCTTAATCATGATCAGTTAATTTATTAACCCTAATCTGACTGGGAGGGGGGGGGGTCAAATTGACCCCCCCCCCCGATATTTTGCGCTACGATTACGCAACGCACAAAGATTTTGCCGCGTCATTTCATGAATTTTTTTTATTAAAGTCTCTCGCATATTTTGAGACCAAATTTGCGACGTCCGGCTACACCGTTCTGAAGTTATGTAATGTTTTGCCTATGCATGTCAACCCGAAAACGGCTCAAATTCATGAAATCGTGTGCAAATCCAATGGAAATTGTGTTTTTTGTTAAATTGACATAAATTAGATTATTTCAACTTTTAATCACTCAAATTAATCAATTCTAATGAAGAAAATACGCAAGAAAATAAAACAATAAAGAACAAAAGAAACTAATTTTGATCGTGCTATTTTTTATTATTTTTTTTTTGCATGAAAATTGTTGGAAGTCTCTTGAGGAACTCTGACACAAAAATTTAGCAGTCCTTCAGTCTTTTTATTGGAGTTATAGGTGAAAATATGATTTCATGCATAAATTTGCATAATTAATTCAGTTAATATAAAAAAAACACAATATTTTCATATGATATGACCACTATCTTGCAGATGACATCCAGCTGTATCTTCAGGCAAAATTTTGCGGTAATCACGATATCGGCGACAGAGATCTGAAGGGGGAGGGGGGGGGGGGGGGTCACATTGACCCCCCCCCCCCCCAGTAAAAAAATTGGTATCAAATAGCCCAGTTAAAATAAGGTTAAGATTAAACCCAAAGTAAAGATTCAAGCAATTAATTACGAACTACCATTCTCAGCTATGTGAAATCTTAAGTATTTAGAAATTAGAAAATAACATAAAAGGGAGGAAAACCTAAGATGATAAACAAAAAAAAAAACAAATCTGTAAATCACTCTTAGAATTTTCCAAAATATCTTTGACTGCTTCTATATTTTCACCATATTTTTCTATTCCTATCTGATTTTTTTTCATTCTCCCATCTCTTTTCATTCATTTATTTCCTTCAATATGCTTAAATAAAATGATAAAATAACTAAACCATATATTAATGTCTACACAATAACCCCAACATTTAACCTTCATATCTCTCACCCAAAGTGGTTTTCCCTGTTTTCTATGTCCCCCATGCTGCTAGCAAATCCTCTACTGCATAGGCTTCCTGCTGAGAATTTTCAGAGAGAAGCTGTTAAAGAGTTGGTGGGGTTTTCTTGCCTCTACCCCTCCCTCTGCCTCTTCAAGATTTCCCTGGCTCCTCTTTCCCATCCGGTCCCTTTGTTTCCTTCTGTGATTTTGTCATGTTTATCTTTATCATTTTTGTTCCCTCAATCGCTCAATGGCGACCGCTCTGGGCGGTTGCCACTCAGGCACCGAGCATATTTTTTTTGGTAGCGAGTGAAAACTGGTCTGTTGTCGCTGAAATTTGAAATTCGCATTAAAACTTCAGTGGCGACCGATCGATGCCCTAAAAATCGGTTGTGCCTGGTCGGTCACCAGTCAGAGTCTCATCGAAATTGGCTCAGAAATTTACCGACCGGTTGCCGAGGAGACTGATTTTAGGGGTTGTGACAAAAGCCATATAGAGGTATACAGGGCAGTTGATATTTTTTTTTTCTTTCTTTTGGCAACGGAAAGACGGGTAGACTGACACCTCGAAGACACACTGCCTCCAGCAACATTCAGGTTGATGGCATGAATGGGACAAATGTCGGCAATAAACATGGAAAAGAAAATGATAGCAATTGTATAATTACCCTCTCCAGTCTTACCACTGGGTTCTATGGCAGAACCGTTGTTAACTTCGTTCTTGTCCATTTCAGCACCTACACCTGTATATGCACACATACGACAAAATGAGTAGACGTGATTTTTTTTTCTTTTTTCTTTTTCAGAGTTTGAACTAACCTTTTTTTTTTCTCCAACAAAAGCTGCTGTTTTTTGAGGTTGTGATATCAACAGGTAAAATAATGAAGTGAAACGTTTGTGAATATAAATTTGCATATCCTATGCCTGGTCGGTGGTCAGTCAGTCACTGGTCGGAGTCCCATCGAAACTGGCTAAAAACTCGCCGACCAACCGAGCGGTCTGATTTTGGGGGTTGTGACATAAGCCCTATAGAAGTATACAGTGTAGTTGTTTTTTTTTTTTTTTTCTTTCTTTAGGCGAAGGACATACAGGTGTACTGACACCTTGAAGACACACTGCCTCTGGCAACATCCAGGATGACAGAATGAATGGGACAAATGTTAAAAATAAACCAAGAAAAGAAAATGATTGCAATTGTACGATTGCCCTCTTCATTCTTACCATTGGGTTCTCTGTCGGAACCGTTGTTATCTTGCCCTCTACTGCATAGGCTTCCTGCTGAGAATTTCAGAGAGAAGCTGTTAAAAAGTTGGTGGGGTTTTCTTGCCTCTACCCCTCCCTCTGCCTCTTCAAGATTTCCCTGGCTCCTCTTTCCCATCCGGTCCCTTTGTTTCCTTCTGTGATTTTGTCATGTTTATCTTTATCATTTTTGTTCCCTCAATCGCTCAATGGCGACCGCTCTGGGCGGTTGCCACTCAGGCACCGAGCATATTTTTGGTAGCGAGTGAAAACTGATCTGTTGCCGCTGAAATTTGAAATTCGCGTTAAAACTTCAGTGGCGACCGATCGATGCCCTAAAAATCGGTTGTGCCTGGTCGGTCACCAGTCAGAGTCTCATCGAAATTGGCTCAGAAATTCACCGACCGGTTGCCGAGGAGACTGATTTTAGGGGTTGTGACAAAAGCCATATAGAGGTATACAGTGCAGTTGATTTTTTTTTCTTTCTTTCTTTTGGCAACGGAAAGACGGGTAGACTGACACCTCGAAGACACACTGCCTCCAGCAACATTCAGGTTGATGGCATGAATGGGACAAATGTCGGCAATAAACATGGAAAAGAAAATGATAGCAATTGTATAATTACCCTTTCCAGTCTTACCATTGGGTTCTATGGCAGAACCGTTGTTAACTTCGTTCTTGTCCACTTCAGCACCAACACCTGTATATGCACACATACGACAAAATGAGTAGACGTGATTTTTTTTTCTTTTTTCTTTTTCAGAGTTTGAACTAAGCTTTTTTTTTTTCTCCAACAAAAGCTGCTGTTTTTTGAGGTTGTGATATCAACAGGTTAAATAATGAAGTGAAACGTTTGTGAAAATAAATTTGCATTAAAGATATCCTATGCCTGGTCGGTGATCAGTCAGTCACTGGTCGGAGTCCCATCGAAACTGGCTAAAAACTCGCCGACCAACCGAGCGGTCTGATTTTGGGGGTTGTGACATAAGCCCTATAGAAGTATACAGTGTAGTTGTTTTTTTCTTTCTTTCTTTATAGGCGAAGGACAGACAGGTGTACTGACACCTTGAAGACACACTGCCTCTGGCAACATCCAGGATGACAGAATGAATGGGACAAATGTTAAAAATAAACCAAGAAAAGAAAATGATTGCAATTGTACGATTGCCCTCTTCATTCTTACCATTGGGTTCTCTGTCGGAACCGTTGTTATCTTGCCCTCTACTGCATAATAGGCTTCCTGCTGAGAATTTCAGAGAGAAGCTGTTAAGAAGTTGGTGGGGTTTTCTTGCCTCTACCCCTCCCTCTGCCTCTTCAAGATTTCCCTGGCTCCTCTTTCCCATCCGGTCCCTTTGTTTCCTTCTGTGATTTTGTCATGTTTATCTTTATTATTTTTGTTCCCTTAATCGCTCAATGGCGACCGCTCTGGGCGGTTGCCACTCAGGCACCGAGCATATTTTTGGTAGCGAGTGAAAACTGGTCTGTTGTCGCTGAAATTTGAAATTCGCGTTAAAACTTCAGTGGCGACCGATCGATGCCCTAAAAATCGGTTGTGCCTGGTCGGTCACCAGTCGGAGTCTCATCGAAATTGGCTCAGAAATTTACCGACCGGTTGCCGAGGAGACTGATTTTAGTGGTTGTGACAAAAGCCATATAGAGGTATACAGTGCAGTTGATATTTTTTTCTTTCTTTTGGCAGCGGAAAGACGGGTAGACTGACACCTCGAAGACACACTGCCTCCAGCAACATTCAGGATGATGGCATGAATGGGACAAATGTAGGTAATAAACATGGAAAAGAAAATGATTGCAATTGTATAATTACCCTCTCCAGTCTTACCGTTGAGTTCTATGGCAGAACCGTTGTTAACTTCGTTCTTGTCCATTTCAGCACCTACACCTGTATATGCACACATACGACAAAATGAGTAGACGTGATTTTTTTTTCTTTTTTCTTTTTCAGAGTTTGAACTAACCTTTTTTTTTTCTCCAACAAAAGCTGCTGTTTTTTGAGGTTGTGATATCAACAGGTTAAATAATGAAGTGAAACGTTTGTGAAAATAAATTTGCATTAAAGATATCCTATGCCTGGTCGGTGATCAGTCAGTCACTGGTCGGAGTCCCATCGAAACTGGCTAAAAACTCGCCGACCAACCGAGCGGTCTGATTTTGGGGGTTGTGACCTAAGCCCTATAGAAGTATACAGTGTAGTTTTTTTTTTTTTTTTTTTTTCTTTCTTTAGGCGAAGGACAGACAGGTGTACTGACACCTTGAAGACACACTGCCTCTGGCAACATCCAGGATGACAGAATGAATGGGACAAATGTTAAAAATAAACCAAGAAAAGAATATGATTGCAATTGTACGATTGCCCTCTTCATTCTTACCATTGGGTTCTCTGGCGGAACCGTTGTTATCTTGCTTCTTTTCCATTTCAGCACCTATATGCACACGTAGGACAAAATGAGTAGACGCGATTTTTCTTTTTTTTCAGAGGTTGAACTAACATTTGCGAAAATAAATTTGCACTTAAGTTTCAATTTTATTATCCATCATATCATTTGAGACTGAAATCACCTAATAGACGATCGGTACATTCATATCCTTCACCGTCATTTCCACACCTATGAATGTTTGAGCCCTACGGTTTTAAAAGCCTAGCTTCTATGCAGGCGCAATGATATTTGGTACTTCTGTGAGACACCTTTATACCATGATTCTATTACGACCATTAACATTTGGGTACAGTATGTTCTTCTTGATTTGATGCAATCAAAATACAAGGTTGTATACACTTTGTATTAATGTCAAAGAAAGATTTGTTATTTCCCTGAGATAGAGAGAGAGAGAGAGAAGGTAAATACGAAAATGAATTGAAGTGAAATGAGCATTCTGTTCCCCTGGAAAATGCTACTATCCCTATATTCTAGTGACTTTTGACTTATTTTCTTTTTTCTCTCACCATTTTGTCTTTGTGCATGTGCCGACAGATGAAAAGCCAACTGAACTAAAGAGCCATTTTAAACCTCAATGACTATGTTGATCGATATCTTTTGTTGGGTCTCAAAGGAAAATAGCAACGACTGATTAATGTTGGAATTGTAGAAGTGACTGGACTCTATTAACTTGCTGCAAGATATAAGAATTGGGCATTTTTAATAATAACTCTTTGTGATATACCAAGAAATTATTTGTACAGGCCATACCATTCGAGGTACGCGAAATTCGAGGTACGCATACGTACGTCGAATTTTCTTCGACTTATCCGACGTTTATCGATGTTCAACATGGTATCTGTTATAGTGCCTACCGATGGTTTGCATGCTTGTCAATTGGAATTGAATCGACTTTTAATTGAATGAAAATCGAAATTGAAATCAAAATATCAGAAATTAAGATTTTGGTGGCCCTATCGCGCCACCAAAAAAAAAGGTTGGATGTTTGCCTTTACTCTTGAAAATGAACAGCGGTAACAATCGGCTCCGTAAGATACTAAAATAAATGTCGGATGTTTGCTCATACTTTTGGAAATGAAAAACGATAAGACTCAGCTCCGTATGGTACTAAAACTAATGTCAGATATTTGATTTTGCGTTCGGAAATGAATAAGGATAACATTCGGCTCCGGGAGACGCTGAAATATATGTCGAATATTTGCTTTGACGTTCGGAAATGAAAAACAATATTCAACTCCGTACGATGGTTAGATAAGTGTCGGATGTTTCCTTATACTTTCGAAAGGAAATAGCAATAACTTTTGGCTCCGTAAGATGCTAAAATAAATGTCCGATGATCGCTTTTATGTTCGGAAGTTGCAGTAATATTCTGCTCCATGCGATGCTAAAATAACTGTCTGATGTTTGCTTTTTAATTTCGAAATGAATAACAGTAACATTCAGCTGCGTTCAATGGTAAAATTAATGTTTGATGTTTGCTTTGATGTTCGGAAATGAGTAACAATAACATTCAACTCCTTGCGTTGATAAAATAAATGCTGGATGTTTGCTTTTACGTTTGAAAGTAAATGGCAATAACATTCAGCTCCGGAAGATGCTAAAATACATCTCGAATGATTGCTTTTACGTTTGGCATGTTTGGAAGTGAATAGCAGTAACATTCTGCCCCATAATAATATGCTAAAAAAATATTGGATATTTGCTATAACATTTCGAAATGAATAACAGTAACGTTCAGCTACGTTTGATGGTAAAATAAACGACTGATGTCAGCTTCGACATTCAAAAATGAAAAACAGTAACATTCGGCTCCGTACGATGATAAAAAAATTGTCAGAATGATTCATTTCACTTTCGGAAGTGGACAGCAGTAACATTCGGCTCCGTACAATGATAAAATAAATGTCGCATGTTTGAAATGAATAACGGTAGTATTCTGCTTCGTACGATGCCAAAATAAATGACAGATTGTTGCTTTTACATTTGAAAATGATTAAAGGTATTAATCCACTCAGTTAGATGCTGAAACAAATAGCGGATGTTTGCTTTCACGTTTGGAAATGGATAAGGATAGCATTCAGCTCCGTAAGATGCTAAAATGAATGTCGGTTGTTTGCTTTTACATTTCAAGATGATTAACGGTAATATTGGGGGCTCCTCAAGGTGCTAACAGACGTCGGATAATAACTGCTTTTACAATAAGAAATGAATAACGGTAACTTTCGGCTCTTTACAATGCTAAAACAAATGTCGGATGCTAACAAATGTCAGCAAATGCTCCCACGTTTTTCATTTAATTTCATTTCTAATGTTTTTCTTCATTTTTTTTGTGTGTCGCCAGATTTTAATTTCGAGTAAATTCGACCACCAAAAAATAAAAATCAGTGATACTGGTGGCCCGATAAAAGTTAGTGTGGGGCCCTGTCTATTCTATTCTTTATTATGCTCGGCCTATACTTCCACATCATATTCCACAATATTTTCATAATCGCATTGCTGACAAAAAAAAAAAAAAAAAAAAAAAAATCAGTGCTTGCGTTCTCGGGGAATAGATGAAACATACTTTGTGAAAGGCAAAAAAAAAAAGGGTTAAAAAAAGGCACTACGCAGGAGATTGATGTTTGGACAGTGGACCGTGATTAATGCCAAAGATATTATAACTGTCAACACCTACGCAGGTGCGCCACGACGGTTAAGAAATCTACGCGCACGGTATGACTACGCTGTATCATGATCAAGAATTAAAACACAGTGGTTAAAGAAAAGAAGATGATGGGGCAGAGCGTAGTGCTATCGTAAGCACTCCATTGGCAAGGGTGCTATGTGCATACCGTGTACGTATGTAGGTAGGTGTTGGGGATTTTTCTTGTCAGCTGTGTACCGGGTATTTCTTTGGGCGCGCGATTGTTCTGGTCGGGAATATTTACAGTCGAGTGTGAAAAGATTTGTGACATGTCTTCTTCACTGTCCACGCGCGCTTAATCAGAGATGCTGAGTGATGTTTGCAATTTCGATTCGAGCTCCATGCTGGGAAAAACAATAAGTTAATTAAGATCGGGACAGTAGATTTCACTTCGAGGTAACCGAACTTCGAGTTATTTTCTTCGAGCTTATGAGAATTTTAATACACGGAAACTCCATAGGAACAATCGGGACTTTCACTTTGCCCCCGAGGTAAGTGATATTCGGCTTATCCGACGTCGAGGTATCCGAAGTTGACTGTATTTACCAAAATACAACACGAAACTTGTTTGATCCTTGACTCTACTTTAGACAGCCGAGATGGCATCTGATTAGAACGTGGCTATTTCACGAAACGATCATATGCCATGGGCTAAGTGGTTGCAAAATATGGGAGTGATAGGGCATGTAATTATCAAGATATAGGACAAAGCAGTCTTGACCCTTAACCCTATATAGGGCCTACCTCGCACAGCCTAGACGGCGTCTGAGTCAAAGGTCTTTGTTATATGAAATGATCTAGGTAACATGGCCCATACATGTACAAAATCTGGCCCCGATCGAGCATTAGTAAGCAAGATACAAAATAAAGAATATTTTACTTTAAACCTTATTTGCACAGCCAAAATGGCATCCGACCAGAGCGTTGTTATTTTACAAAATGATCCATCTATCGAAGCCCATGTGTGAGTAAAACAGGGCGGTGAAACCATATACACTAATGAGGTCACAGAATGAAGTATATTTGACCTGTGACCCCATTTAACCCTAACTTACCTGGGCTATTTAATAGCGAGCTTGAATTCCTTCAGATCTCGGCCGTTGATCGCGCGATCGCCGCAAAATTTTGCATGAACATAAAGCCGGATGTAATCTACAAGACTTTTAAGTTAAATTTTCAAAAAAATTTGCATTTTCTTTTTTACATTAATAAATTATGCAAATAATATGCAAAAACAAACTCGTTTTCCTCTGGAATTGGCTAACAAAAGCTTATAGAATGCTGATTTTTGGTGTAAATATTCCTAGGGACATTTCGGACATTTGTGCGTTAAAAAAAATTCAGTATCAAAATTAATTTCTTATGTTTTTTATTGTTTTATCAATTTTTTATGTATTTCGTTGTTTTTCGAACATTTGTTTTTGTTGTTTTTTTTTCAGCAGACTTTGTCATACACATTTTTGAAGCATAATTATACTAAAATAGATTGATTTCAGCCATTTGAATTAAAAATATGAATCTTTATATGAACTAATTGAAAAAACACAATTTGTATTGACTTTGTACACAAAATCACGTTTTTGAGCAATTTTGGGGTTGACGAAAATTTTTTGAAGGGGCGTGGCTTCGGAACGGTATGCCCGGGCGCGACAAATTTTGGCATTACCCCCCCCCCCCCCCCCCCGGTAAGTTAGGGTTAACACAGCTAAGATGGCATCTGAGCTAAAAGATGTTATTTTGTGAAATGATTCTTGCAACATGGGTCTTACGTGTGCATAATGTCGGAAAGATAGGACGTGTATTCACGGGGATTAAACACTTTTGACCATTGACCCAAATATACCTACCCACGATGGTGTCGGAGGAAGTAGTTGTTATTTTATTATACGATGTTCGTGACATGAACTAAACATGTGCAAAATATTGGGTTGATATGACTTATTGTTTTTGATCTATTGCACATAAAGAGTAAGAAAGAAAGAACAATAAAGAAAAAGTTAAGATATTGTATAGAAATTTGAAGGAAAAGCATAAAAAATCAGAAAAAGATAAAGTAAGGGAGAATAAGACTTACTATAGAAAAAGAAGAAAAAAAGTGTTTTTAAATAAGCAAAAGAATTGGCAGGGTTGAGCCCCGAACCCGGGACCTTTAGATTAAAAGTCGGATACGCTATCCGCTGAACTATTTCATCCCCCATAGGCTCTGTGTATTAAGCAAAATGACGCTACAGCGAAGCCAAGTGCCAATTTCATCCACTTTCTTCGACGTAATCCCGACGTCCAATGAAAAAATGTAGGACAAGTGACAATAGCCCAAAGTCTCAGCTACAACATATTAAAATCTGGGAGAAATTCACCGAAGGATAAGTGAGCTAGTGCTCGAAAAAGATAGTCATGTAAATTTTTATTTCCAGAAAAACTGCACTGCCATAGAGATAATACGTAAACTGGTCAAATTTGTCAAGGTTACTTTCAAACCATTTTTACGAGGTGATGACGTCATCCAATCAAAATTTCTATATACACTTATGAAAGAACATTTAATAAGCTACAACATACTGACATCTGGGTGAAATTCAGAGGATAAGTGAGATACGCTTGAGTGAACTTGCAATTTAATGACGTTATTTTGAAAATTTGCCTTTTTTTTATTTCATTGAGAAGTTTGATATCTGTTAATCATTTTCCCAGCATCGCAACCCATAAAATCACATGTACAAATCATCAGCTTTCAGAATATATAAACACAAGGCAAGTGCCAAATTGTGTCTCGCCCATTCGCGTACAAGGAATTAATATTTTTTATAACTCCCATAAGTTAATTGACCTGCTTATGACCTTTGACCTTGTGGTGACCTTCAACACCCCAAGGGACATTTACCATCCAAGTTTGGTCACAAACGGACAAAGGGATCAAAAGTAATGAGCTATAATCGAAATGCGCCATAAAAACTTAACATTGGGCCCTAAAAATTTGTTGACCCTTTTTGTGACCTTTGACCTTGTGATGACCTTTAACTCCCCAAGGGACATCTACCGTCCAAGTTTGGTCACAAACGGACATAGGGATCAAAAGTTATGAGCCACAATCAAAACGCGCCCTGAAAACATAACATTGGGCCCTAAAAGTTTGTTGACCCCTGTATGTGAACTTTGACCTTGTGACGACCTTCACCTCCCCAAGGGACATCTTCCATCCAAGTTTGATCACAAACAGACAAAGGGATCAAAAGTTATGAGCCATAAACGAAATGCGCCCTAAAAACTTAACATTGGGCCATAAAAGTTCGTTGACCCCTGTCTGTGACCTTTGACCTTGTGGTAACCTTCAACTTCCCAAGAGACATCTACTATCAGCCAAGTTTGATTGCCTTTGTAGCAACATGTGCTGAGTTACGTGTGATAAGAGAGTCTTGCAAGTAAACTTTAACGTATGACCTCAAATGACCTTTGACCTTATCCTGTGACCTCCAACGGCACCATAACATGAAGGTACCCCCAGTGCATCTATGACCCAAGTTAGGTTGTAATCCAAGCAACTTATGTGAAGTTATTTGTCAAAAGAGAGTCTTGCAGGTAAACTTTAACATAGAAAAGAGAGTCTTGCACATACTCTTATGACCTCAAATGACCTTTGACATCATCACATGACCTCCGACAACACCATAACATGAAGATACCCCTAGTGCTTCTATCACCCAAGTGTGGCTGCCATTGCTGTAACAGTTGCCAAGTTATGCATCATAAGAGAGTCTTGCAAGTAAACTTTAACATTTGTGACGGACGACGGACGGACGCCATTTGGATCCCTTAGTCTCGCCTTCACCTCCGGTGGGCGAGACAAAAATGGGGGGTCACCGTCCATCCTGACGAGAAAAAAATCAAAATTGGCGGTTTTTGGCAAAGCTACACTGTATATCGTCATTGACGCGCGCGCGGAATTTCAAATTTGACGGGCCCGTGTGACGTCACATTGAGTTGGATTGACTTGAAACTTGGTAGGATTATTCCTTGAAATTTTACACATCCGATCCATGTAAAAACACAAAAAAAAAAAACAAACAAACAAACGTGAAATTTACATTGCGTACGAGATGGGAGTGCGTATATGCACGCGCGTACGCGTCCGTCCATTTTTTTTTATTTTACAAAAAATACTCAAAATGATCTGAAACGTGTGCAAAACAATTTTAAGCTCGATTTGAGCATGTAAATATTTTAACGTGCGCATACGCGTACGTTTTAAAGTATTGTGAACAAGAAAAAAATGTCGGTATTCATAAACAAAGTGATTTATATATTTCTGCAAAGCTTAAGTCTCTAGGAATATGAATAGTTAACTTTCAGAAGGTGAAAATGTCTTTAGAACGATTGAGAGATGGTGTTTTGAGGCCCTTTTTAGACCACCTGAACCCGATCTGATGGAGAAATTTTGGTGACCAAAATTATGACGTCATGACATGGACGAATCAGCCCTGCGCTCGCTGATGTGATACGCTACCGCTAGCTAACTTTGCACCTAAGCTACGCTCTTGTATCACGCCGCCGCGGGCGATGGCCTGAGTGCACCGAGGTATCTGTACGTGTCTTGTTTACTCTATCAAGCAAAAGTGAGTTATAATTTCACTTATTGAATCCATCTTCCTTCGAATTACCATGAAGTATACCTTTTTAAATTTCTACTTGCGCTTTCGCGCCTCAGTCTCTACTCTTAAACGGCTTATAGTAACCGTTTAATAGGCCTAGTTAGTACAGTAGTAGAGCCTAACGTTACGGTAGAACAAGAACTCTGACCTAGCTAACGTAAGGATCTACGTTGTGGAGTACCTAGCCTATGTAGGGTTGGACCTACTACTCATCGACCGCCTAATGTTTATTTGCTTGATAAGAATATTTAACACTGAAATTCACGTAAAAAACTTGACCTACGTGATTGAGAAAATCCAGCTCTATCAAATGCCGTTGTTCCCTTTTCGATTCGAAGTTTCAGTGCAAAAATGTCGCCGACGAACTAGCGTGGCCTCGTTTTAGCTCCCCGCGGTAAATCGCGTTATCAGGATTGACCGCTGTTTTTTGCATTGACAATGCACGCAAACCGAGTTGTATTGAACACCGTGTTGTAGAAAACGTCAACGAAGCTTTTTAGGAACTTCCATAGACATTACATTGTGCTGTCATTACGATTCGGTGAAAGTATTTTTGTCCTTGATTAAAACCATTAATGAACAGTGAATTATCGCGTTTTCCCACACCATCCTCATCTACATTCAAAGCCGATCCATTTTTATGTGCTTTGAGCGCAGACGAAGTGCGTAGTAAGTGTTCAGTGCGCGAATTATACGCGGTCGGTTTAAAAGAATGTGGTCGATATGTAGTGGGGCTACCATCATACACACCAAACTAGCTCTCCGGCGGGGACTCGGCGGTTCGCTACTGACGTTGCTTCAGACTATATTATTAGTATTATTATGGCTATTATTTATTTATTTATTTATTTATTTATTTATTTATTTATTCATTCATCTCTTCTTCTTTTTTTAAATAATGGCACATTTTACCCTGCTGTTTCTGCCGATAAAGCAGATGAGACTAAAGACAGGCAAGGTACAGTATTGTATTGCATCCGCTCACAAAGAACTACGTGCTTTATGAATGGCGGACTCGATGTAGAGCTAGCTAGCGCTGCACACTCGATCGTAAAGGGTACGTTCGTCCATGTCATGACGTCATATTTTAGGGCCCCGAAAAAGACGGCCGTTCTGGAGCGAAAATCGGTGAAGTAAATCAGTCAGTTTTAACTCGCGATTTTTCAGTGGTACGAATATATTCGTAAAAAGTCACATAAAAAATCTGTTTTAACAGACATTTCCCTCTGCTTTGACACCTTCTTTTGTATGATTTTCTTGATTTTAATGTCTCGTTCACCATCCTTTAAGTGTCAACATGAATTTTGAGAATATGAGTAGGAAGAGCTTGACTTAACTATACAAGACGTAAATTTCATTGAGAAATTCCATTCCATTAATGAGATATGAATGAAAATGTGATTTCAGATAATGACGTCATAGTGACGTCACGGTCGACTTATCACAAAGATTTTATTAGATATGTCGTCTTTGGAACTTGATACATATATGGTATAATTTTGAAATTGATGGGCAGAGGACTTTCTGAGTTAACCTCTGCACAACTTTCGAGGAGAAATAAAGAAAGAAGAAGAACAAAGAATCAGTACAGAACAGAAGGTGATCCGAGAGGACACTTGGATCACCTAATTCAAAGCTTATTTGATGAAAGTCGGTTTTGTAATTGCTGAGTCATCAAAATCAAAGTAAAACAAAGCAATCTTGATAAAAGGTGGGTCCCACCTTTTATTATCTAATTATCTCACCAAATGTTAGAAACCCGAAAAAAAAAATTGACCAAAGCTACAATTTATCCACAACATTTTGCAAGATTTTTTTTTATTTGCTGTTGCCATGGCAACGCATAATGTAATATTTACGAAAAAAAGTGTCTTGCACATCTTCCTTTGATAGCTGTCATACATGCCAAATTTGGAATTACTAAAAAAAAAAGAGAGAGAGAGAAGTTCGATCTACATTTTAAAGAAAATATGCCACTGCCATGACAACGCATTATGCGATACGAACAACAACAAAAAAAAAAGCGTCTTGCACATCTACATTTGATAGCAGTCACACATCCCAAATGTGGGGTCAATTAAACACACACACACACACACGCACACACACAAAATGAGGGTAGTTTGATCCACAACATTTTGCAAGTTTTTTTCTTTTCTTTTTTAATTTGCTGTTTCCATGGCAAAACAATATGCAATACTAACGAAAAAGGAGTCTTGCACATCTTCCTTTGATAGCGATCACAGTCATGCCAACTTTGGGGTTATTTGCTCAAAAAAAATGAGACAGTAGTTCGATCCACCAGTTTTTATGAAAATATGTCGTTACCATGGCAGCGCGCATTACGCAATACTAACAAAAAAGTGTCTTGCACATCTGCCTTTGATAGTGGTCACACCTGCCAAATTTGGGGTCAATTGTTCCAACAACAAAAAATGAGAGAAAAGTTTGATCCACAAAATTTTGCAACGGACCGACTGATTCCTATATACCCCCATACACACTATGTGTGGGTGAGGGTATAATGATTGTAGAATACACCGTAATCATTTATATGGGGAGCCTAAAGAAAAGCAGAAGCCTTTGGGATGGGAACTCCTCAAAAATCGACAAACATACACACACAACAACAACAAAAACAACAACAACAAACATATGCAAACTGACAAACAAAAGAGAGAAATTGAAAAAAAAAGAAAGAGAAAAAGGAAAAAAAAAGAACATTATCTGATTTCAACTTTAATTCAAATGGCAAACATTTCTTCCTTGACAATTTGAATATTTGTATTGTTTGCATATAAGTTGCGTGTTGTTCGTCTATATGGCTGGTCGTAGTCCAGCATTTGGCACACACGATTCGATATTCGCACGAATGTTGTGAGAACTACCTACAAACTGAGCAATAATGGTTTTCGGCTCAATTGTTGGAACACATTCGGGGGAAAAAAATCTCAGACTGTTGGACTTTGCATTTTTCCCAATATATTCACGCCCTTCACAAATTGTTGTCTTGCTCAGTGAGAACACCCTCTCATAAGACATGAGATATAAATGGCCTGTTATAGTAACGTACCATCATTCTGAAGAAACGTGTCAGTTTGGGTGGGATCCTGATTTCCAGGTTGATCTGTACGGTGGCTTGGAAAGACACATGAGCGGGCACCTGCGAGGAAAAAAAAAAGCATAAACATGCTCGAGCGATTTGTGTGATTTAACAGCCACAACCAAGGCAAAGATAAAAGAATATCAGATGACTAACTCTAGGCTTGTTTGTATAGGCCTAACACACAACGTCAAGACATACCAATAAAAATGGAAGGGAGGGGCATCAAATCCCTAAAGTGAAATAGATTTTAATAACGATTGTTCTCAGTAAAACAAGTGACCTCTAACCCAAAACTTCCGAGGAGAATCAGTATCAGGTGCTTGCATACGCGTGCGTTAATTCGTATCGAGTACTAGTAGCAGACGACGCTTAGGCCTATTTAAATTTAGCTAGCAGGCGGCGCTTGTGTACTGTTCTATCCATGTAGATATCTCAAATTTCACTACACCAAATCGCACCAAAATTACAGGATATACTTCATAGCATATTTCAAAGTATTCTCTTATATTTGAACGAAATCAGTAATCGAGAAGTATCAATATTGACGCCGACTTTCAAGTCGTCACTCAAAAAAAAAAAAATCACTCTTCGCGAGAGATCTTGGCGAACGCAAGGTATATGCACAATCTAGAACTGAAGTTAGCCGACTAGTACTGTGCGAACGGGGAATTTACGCGAGAACTAAACTCAAAAGTGTAATGATTTTTGCGACTTGTGTGATATAGGAACTACATTTTTCATTCAACTTACCACAAATAATTTGTTAATTTATTTATTGCCCCCGATTACTTGAAAGATTTGTCTCATGATATTAAATGGCTAACTTCAGTCTGTGCGTGCGCAGCAGATAGACACTCTAGGTAGGGCCTGGCCGCAATCACTCATGTTAGTTGTAGGCTAGAGCAGATTATTTTTAGCGACGCCGACAGGAAAGTCGACATCTACACTTACGCTTCCCGACATGTGATTTGTTTCCAATTAATGTGAGCTGTTGGATATGAATCATAAAGTACTTCCTGTGAGTTTGGTGCCATTTGGCAAAGTGAATTTTGAGATATCTACATGGATACGGAAGTACGCTAGCACTATACCTACACCAGCGCTGGGATCGCGAAGCGGCGACACTGTGTTAGAATCTACGTGGTCAGGCCACTCTACCGAGAGTAGGCCTACTGAAACAAACTGTTAGATCTAACATTAGTCCCTGGTGTAAAGAACACCACTATGAGATTTACTCGACTACAAAACATCGGAAATCCATAAAGCAGATACCTTACCTGAAAAATTCAGCACAGGAACAACAGTGCCTGCAGGACAAGGGTCCAGGGGCCCGTTGCATAAATGTTACAATTATGGTAACTTTGCCATCCAATTGTTGTAGTAACGGTAGTACTTACCGGCACTACTGGTGAGTTGCAACTGTAACTTGTCTTGTAGCTCAGTCAGTATGTCTTTCAATCAGGTTCCAGGTCACAACTGAGGGATGCGCGCACTGGCAATCCCTTTTATACCTCCCCTGTACACAGGGGGGGGGGGGGGGTTAGGGTGAAACCGCTAGGGGGCGCTACTACTACATTCCCCCCCCCCCCCGTTTTAAAAAACAAGGGGCATAATAGGAAAAAAACAACAACAACCCCGGCCAAAATAAAGACACAACTATAACCCCCAAATCCCGCACAACCGGGGATCTCGCAGAGCCCCACCCATGGGAATGCACAATCTGACCAGCCCTCGGGGGTCTGCCGAGGGCAGTTCAGCGGGCCACCGCCTAGGTCACTCATGTACTGAATGGAGGTGCAAGGGACCGTTGATGTTGGGAGGGAGTAAAGACCCTATAGCCCCAACTAGCATTAAAAACAACACCTTAAAATAGGGGAAACACCCCTCTCATGGGATGACCTGAGTCCCAAAATATAAGACTGTTCCTATTACAAGGAACACCAATATATACAAATAAAAACCGCCAAAGAAAACATTCTTAAAACAAATACGTGCATAGAATGCAACTGAAGCTTAGTTGGCGAACCATAACAAATATGTTGTTTTGGCCACCAAAACCAAAAATGCCTTTAATTTTGTTTTCAAACAGATACCTAACCAAATCCTTTTTATCCTACAAAATCCTATACAAACTATACTTTATACTTGCGTGGGGGTCTGATCCTCCCATTAGGTTATAGAACTAATATCTAGTGGTGACAGCCACCACTCTCTTTACAGGTATTGGGCTGTATCAGCTCCAAACAGGCATGGGAGTACTTCTTACACCCAAGAAAGGTGATGGGATCTTCCTCGCCTTTTAAACATACTCCTCCCTAGTGTCCCAACCACCAGGGAAGCTACTCGCCCAGCATACTGGGGAGTTATGCAGGGTAAACCCCTACCTGGAAGGTGTGATAAATCCACCTTCCACAATCACAGGAGAAAGCATAGAGGTGGTTTGTTACACCTCTGTTAACACCTTACAGGGGAGTGGCCCTGATATCTATGCCTATCCCATCCCTTTCACCTTACTGCATAAGTAGCGTGGAATACTGCCAAGCATACCCAAGATCTTTCTCTGGCTGGTGTATCACACCAGTAATCCTCTTCAAGGTGTTTGGAGGGATGATTGCGCGTTTCAACAAGCACACGCAAGAAGCTCGTCCATATGGTGACTGTTCACCATGCATCATTGGGATGCGAACATTCCCAATTTCTAGCCGTGAATGTTGTAGGTGCAGTATAATTCTATACTTACGGAGATCTAACCCCAACAGCATTTCACCTTCGATAGGGGCCACATAAACCTCCGTCAAGAACTCACAACCCCCTAGCTTGATCCGAATGGGGTCTACAATCATACCTGGCATCCTCAAATCACGGCCATCTGCGGAAATAAACACATCCCTGATCTTTTGTGGACAAGGTTGTAACTTTTCATACACCTTGTGGGATATGATTGATATTTCCGCCACAGTGTCCACCACTGCCTTCAGAGAATGGTTACCTACCTTTATAGGTACTGCAAACAAGGGAGTTGATCTCACCTTACATACAGCCACCTCATCTAGGGGTGTTTGAGGGTCCAACTCCCTCAAGGGACTCACCCCAAAGGATTTATCTCCATCTCTTGACTGACCTGTATTTCCTTTCTGACTAGAGGGTGCATCGCCTACCTGGTGTACTCCCTCTCTGTCTGGTGACAATATAGGAAATACTGGGATAAATTCAGGCTGGCTACTGCCATCCTCATCTCCAGCACTGTACTGGATATCAGTGGAAGGTTGGCCTTCAGTTGTGCAGGTCGGAGCAGGGCCTAATCCTCCGACCCCGAGGAGTTTGACTCCTCGGCTTTCCTGAGTGGCGCCTTCTTGTTGTTAAATCTGGACAATTTTGGGCAGTTCCTTTCAACATGCCCTTCCTTTCCACAGTGGGCGCAAAGGGGTTGCTGTCCTAGAGAGTTTGGAGCTCCCCCAGAATTACGGGGGTTCTGCCTCTCCTTCTGTTGATTCAACTGTTTTCCTAAGGAGGACAAGTTGTCTAGCTTCCTTCCCATGGATCCCAGTATGTTTTCCATGGATGCTAGGCGATCCAACCTGCTGCTCAATCGTTCAACAGAGTTTGATAATCGGCACTCCATTGTGGGCAAAGGTTGGCCATTTCGTGTACCTCCTTGACCTGAATGGAAGGGGGCATTTTCCACCCTACAGTCCTGGGCTTCTCCCTCATCTTCTGGGTTGAGGGCCATGGTCTTGACTTGGCGTGGCCTGCCATACACTGCTATACGGGAGTGTTGATACCACCGTAAGGCTTCCACTGCGTCGTCTACACTCAGGGGGTGTCGGTCAAGGGCATACCACCCTGCCTCCTTGTCAGTACACCCCTGGCATAGACGGAGTACCAGCTGTCGCTGCACCACTCTCTCTGGGACTTCTGGAAATGCGCGACTAGCAAGTTCGTTCAAACGATCCGCCCATTCGCACAGAGATTCCTCCGCGCTTTGACTGGCAGGGCTGAACTCTAGCTAGCCTTGCCCAGCAGGCACCAGCATAATTGATCCAAACGCTGGGCCGGGCTCCAGTTTCTCGCATTTGCGAAAGCCTCAAATTTGCGGCAAAACGCCCTCCAATTACCTGTTCCATCGAAGGTAACAGTCTTTGGGAGGGATTCGCAACCCCAGTGGTGTGGTGGGTCCATCCCAGGCCTATCATTGGAGAAGTCATGGGAGTCACTTCTCCTGGCAGAGCTAGGAGGGTACCCCTCCTGCCTACCCCACTGGGTTTCATTGTAATCCCATCGCGGTGCCCTTCCACCCATACGTGTGTATGAACGCTCTTGGGGTAGGGAGTGAATATTCTCTCCATCTCGGGAGTACTCCCTATCATTCCAACTACTCCCTCTGGGAGCTCCACGTCGCTGAAATCTTTTCTGTCCGATTGCTACACCCTCAAATTCTTGGGAGTCGGAGGCAGAGGTGTCATAATCGAAAGCATCTCCATATGACTTCCCACATAGGGTGTCTTGTCGGGATCTATCTTGCTGCACTGAGCGGTGACGCAACTGCCCTGCATGGGAAGATGGGGTCTTCCCTGTTTGATCCTCCCTGGGGGGAGGATATACATCATGGGGGTACGGGGAAGTCCCCCGAGATTGGACTCCTCCCCTTGATGTCTCAATGGGATCAGCAGTCGCACTGTCTGAAGGTAAAGACTCTTCAGGCTCAAACTGCGGACAGAACACAAATTTCGGGATGAGATCCTCGATCCCTGGAATGTCGGAGGACTCCAACAAGTCCTGAGTGACATTTCCATGCTCATTCCGGAGCTTCAAAATGTCATTGACTTGGATTAACGACAATCCAAGGTGTACAAACTCATTACGGGATAAATAATTGATGGGCATCGCCATGACTAGCAATCATACAAACAACCTATTCACTCAACGAATATGTTTAAAACAGGTCCAATAACTAAACTAAATCAACATGTACTAATGAAGAAAAGACCTTAAACATATACTCACTGGTACTAACCAATGATATACCAATTACCACAATCTGTAATTAACATAATAAGCAACACATCATTTGACACACAAACTATTACTCACTTTAGTTTTTACTACTCAAACACTCCAAAAATACTATTCAAAACAAACAACAGATACAATTGTAAACATATATGGCTACTAATTACGAACCTAAAATGGAAAACTACAATTCGTTTCTATTGCCTGATGTCACTTGAAAAATAATCACAGCTGTTCAGATCTCACTCCTCCCTTATCACAAGAATAGGGAGGTCACAGTGACAACTCAACTTTGGTAAGACTCAGGAGTCTAGGACCCACAAATATAAAACCAGAATAGAATATGGCAATGCTAGAGAAATAAATCTGTGCTTGCAGGAAAACAGATATTTATGAAAACACAATCTCTTTACGCTAGAAGTTACCGTACAAACACAAAGGCAAAAGCAAAACAATCAGTCACAATTAACTTTACCACCAGCACAAGTGAAAAGGACAACACGCAATGAATGTATCATGCGACACACCCGACGCACAGCAGCAATACAGCACACGTCATAAGCAGTATAAACTAGGCCCAAGTCAAACGTGGTTACGGATACAGAACTATTTTCGTATCTGCAAAACAATCCAAAATGACAGTAACAGCATGAAGGTTTATACACTACAGATAATCAAAACAAATAGTAATAATCTAAAATCCAAACAAACAAATCAAAAGTTAACGGAGTAATGTATCAGATACAGTGTACTCACCGGAATGATGTCCTTCAGCACCGCAAAATGATACAGATTGAATGAGCCAAGTTGTAGCACCAGTCAGTCGAAAGACAGTCACACAAACAATCAAAAATTATTGTATCAAACGGATGCAATTCCGCACAGCAAAAGGAGAAATGCAATCCAACCCTCCTGAGTAAGGGAGAAAATAATGACAGGCCCTCCTCACCAAGAGGAGTGAATGGTGCCCACCACTTCCTCCCTCCTTCCCAATCGAAACGAAGGATGCAGCACTCCCTCACGTAGAGGGGGATACCTCCCACAAAAAGTGGGGAAATGCACAGACTTCCGCTGCCACTAACTAATCGCGGGGCAAAATACTCCCGCGAAAATAGAAAAACACGAACGTTCCACGAGTAAAGCAGCTTACAGAGAGGAGAGCACTGGAAAGGGCAAAATAGAGGTAGCAAGGAAAGTCAGAATGACAGTAGAAAATGAAAATGTCAACGCAACGAACAAAGAGAGAATGAGCGCGACAATAGAAAACGCGATCGAGAAAGAAAGGAGATCGCGCTTCGAATCTCGCAGGTTGCGAGAAGTAGGTGAGACTAGAGAGCGCAACAGGGGAAACACGAAGAAGAACACGAATAGCCGCTCTATACGAATACACACTGAAAGGGGAACGCGATGCCAGAGAGGTCCAGCACAACAGGCGCGCAGCTCACCGCAGGGAAATACCCTCCCTCCTTACACACGATGGACGTGGAGAACTGTGCACGCCAGAGCCTGAACACAATGGAAGCTTTGACAGAACGGCTAGCGAGTGCAGTGACTACACACCGCACACACGAGCTATCCGGCAACGCTATCGCGCGAAATATCAGGCAAGTTAAAACTCGCCTGAACTGGGACACACAGGTATACACAGGGATACAACACGCAACGAATACAGTGATATCACGCAACGAATGGGACAAGGGAGGTCCACCTACCCAAGCCACCGAGACACACGTGTGGAACGAAACACGTGAAACAAATATGACAAATGTAGATCTAGCACGCAGACGACAACCACGCAAATAACGTAACGCGTATACAGGGCTAGACCGAGATCTAGACCTGGACCACGTTTAAAAAGAAAAACGCAACACGCAAACAATGACAATCGCACCCGCAAGCTGAAATCACGCCAAAGAATAACTTCAGCAAACACCATCGACAATCAAACTAACAAAACGAAACACGCTTGCAACTAGAACAATCAGAAAAGATGATATTTCAATGAATTTTTGGCTCCCTTAAGTCAGGTGGGCCTGGTCTAGTGCAAGATGGTACAAATCACGCACTGTCACTCACACAATCGGCACACACTCCTCCTCCCCCACAAGCAAAATTACCAATGAAAACGATCACACCAATTGATACAAAACAAGCACAAGACGAGTTACACTACAGGAACAATCGACAAACGTGGACACCGTCCGCCAAGCTCCCTCGCGCTGCCAAGAGCTCTCGCCTCGGCTCCGTCGCATGTGCTCCACCCTTCGCGTATCGGTGCGGTATAGGAGTGCAACGCCTGTTGGCGAAAATAATAGCGGCAGCGGAGTCAGCTTAAATTGCGGCTCTATGTCCACGAAAACAATGGCACAGGAAGTAGGACAATTGTCCGTGACGCCACTGTTGTAGTAACGGTAGTACTTACCGGCACTACTGGTGAGTTGCAACTGTAACTTGTCTTGTAGCTCAGTCAGTATGTCTTTCAATCAGGTTCCAGGTCACAACTGAGGGATGCGCGCACTGGCAATCCCTTTTATACCTCCCCTGTACACAGGGGGGGGGGGGGGTTAGGGTGAAACCGCTAGGGGGCGCTACTACTACACAATGGTAACTGCCATGGAATTCTTGATTTTGATTGGCTGTTGAGTAGTGTTGCAATGGTAGTTACCATTGGATGGCAAAGTTACCATAATTGTAACTTTTATGCAACGGGCCCCAGATCTAGATCTGGGGTCTGGACTTTCGTCTGGACTTTCTTCAAGTTCTGGCAGCAGGGTATGTAACGTTACGCTGTGCCTTAGCGCTGTGCACATAGGGCCTAACAGCTGCAATGTCGACGGTGAGTGAGTGTAGGGCCTACTCATCAAAACTTGGACTGCCACGTAGAACCTACTCCTTGACTGCTCAGTAGTCCTAGTTAAGTCCTAGTTCTAGTATTTCAGAGTCTATGTGTACTGGGTACCGTTTTTTTTAAGACGGCACAGATTAGGGCATGGTGCGTGTTAAACCTATGGGAAAAACGTTGGGTTAGGGTTTTTGGTTATGGTTATGGTTAGGGTTAGGGTTGGGGTTAGGGTTAGGGTTAGGGTTTGATGGTTAGGGTTAGGATTAGGATTAGGGTTAGGTTTAGGGATAGGGTCCCCGATAGATTTTTAGTTTCCCCAATCTGTGCCGTCTAAAAAAAACACGCCGGCGGCCCCCATGAAATCACTGACTCCATTGTAGAGTCCGCCCTCTAGTGGTGGGGAGGAGAAAAATCTCTTTGGAAATCACTGACTCCATTGTAGAGTCCGCCCTCTAGTGGTGGGGAGGAGAAAAATCTCTTTGGACGCAACCATAGAGCTCTTAAATACAGCTGTATGGACGCAACGAATAAAAAACAAAATCGCGCCCCCATATGATCAGTGCATGAAGAAGCTCTCTACGTCGCAAACTGTGCGGACGTGAAAATAGCCCAGTACGCGTAGTGAAAAACTCAGGCGACGCAAGCTGAAAATAGATTGACTTTACGCGCGCTACTGCGCACGCTCAGAACATGTTTTTTATTTCCTTTGAACGTCCGCGCGTCTAAAATCTAAAGCTCCCTAGTACGGGCAGAAGACAGGCGGACAGATTGACAGACAACCAGATGCAGGCATAGAAAAGAATGCATGTGAAAAAGAGCTGTGTGAATAGTAAATGCAAATGTGCTCTTATTAAAGATTGCCCCTTTTTTTCTCTCCATTGTCGAGTATATTTTCGGGATAACTTCAATGTTTAAAATCATAAGCACTGGTCAAGAAATAATTTTCGAAAAAAAAAATCGAAATTTCAAAATGACATATTTTCTCATTTTTTATTCGATATTTGTCATTTTTTGTATCGTTCTGTAGGGAGTATTTTTCTCTTTCTTTTGAACCTTACTTATTTTTGGGGTCGATTTCCTCTCTAAGCTATATTTCTGCCGTTACTTTTCCCCATCCATACTACTATGTTTAGCACCCAAATACGAGAGTGTGTGCAAACATGCAGGCTATATATAGCCGGGGTTTGTATTATACTAATTTATGTACTTATAAATACAATGAGGAAATTCACAAAACTACATGGTATTGGTTGAATTCAAAGGTAAACATTTTGCTATATTTGTGAATTAATGATTATTGGCGTTAAAAAAGTTACTCTTACTGAGATGTCACCGGTACATAGCTACCCATATTAAAGCAAACTTTTCAATACATTTGCATAGTCTTTGTGTTGACATAAAGCAGATAAATGATGGCACTCCAACATCTAGCAAAAAAGACTGAAAAATTCACCTCGTGCGAAAAGGAGAACAGCACGCTGGAAAAGGGGACAGAAACGCCACAAACAAATAAACGTCAAGGTGATAATCCCTATGACAGGTGTGGCTATGGATGCGATGATTGCGGTAGTAGACCATCTCTCTGTATCATATGAGGAAGAGCAGAAATAAAAGTATTTAAAAGAAATGATGATAGTGAACAGACCTCCCGACCTTTCTCCCTGAACTAGAAATATATATAGTATATGCATAGCAACTAGTATGGCTCCACCATAATACATGGCTCTCCCAATAGGTCTAGAGTACACATGTGTCTTGACAATGTGAGATGACAGTTATCACACAACTGGTATGAACAATAACAATCACAAGCTTGCCACAAAATGTGTTAAGTTTACTTTGCTTGAACAAAATTTCATTTGGATGGTATGCTAAATAATAGAGTAGGGCAAAAGTCATTTTAAAATTAATTTCAATAAAATCAATTTCCATAAAATAAACTTTGAATTCCTCTTAAAATCTTAATCAACTATATTAAGCTCTTTCATGCTTTGTAAGAAGTTTCTCATTATCTGAAAAAAAAGGAAATCAACATCAAGAAACGTTGGAAACCTAAAGCCCCATCTCAACTGAAACTTTTACCAACCCTAGGCCCTCACTGTGCTCATGTCCATTTGCATTGACATAAAGGAAGAATGGTCTTTCTTTGATTATCTTTAAATGGCACACATAAAATTATGACCACAAACCAGGAAAAGTTTGTGCCCACTAAAAACCTGAGCACTGATATTTTTTCCCATGAAAAAAAGCTAGTTTGATTGTCTCTTACTAAGGAAATGTACAAAGACTGAATGATGAAAACCTTGGCTAAATGAAGCTTACAATTAATTATTTCACTTATCAGCTATCGATAGTTTCATCTTACATTGCAAAAAAATTTAGCTCAGCTGAGTTTAGAAATAAAGACACATAAAAGAAGAACAATTTGCACCTTGAATATTTATATAAGTTATAAAATGTACCTGCAATTTCACGTGAAGTTCATGTTTGCAGCAAAGATACGTTCCAAAACACTGGGAAATTAGAAATTTATCAAATTTATGAGTAATGTCTTATTCTCAAAACTCTAATACGTGTCTCATAGAATACTGAACATTCTAGCTTCTAAGAATTCACAGATTTTGTAAGTTAAGTTTTGGTCATGAAAGATTTCACTCCGTGCGGGGTGACACACATCACCCATGACCCTTAATTAACATAATGTATATATATATATATATATATATATACTCCTAGATGGGTCATTTGGAAGACATTTCCATTTGTTTTATATGCAAATTTTAAAATACATGTTCAATGGCAATTTACGCAATGGAGACACGAAAATTGTCTCCTTAATGACCAGTTGTCTCCCTAATGAAGACACTTCCCCCCAATATGTCTCCCTAAGGTGCCAACTAGGGATATATATATACATATATACTCCTAGATGGGTCATTTGGAAGACATTTCCATTTGTTTTATATGCAAATTTATTATTACATGTTCAATGGCAGTTTACGCAATGGAGACACGAAAATTGTCTCCTTAATGACCAGTTGTCTCCCTAATGAAGACACTTCCCCGAAATATGTCTCCCTAAGGTGCCAACTAGGGATATATATATATATATATATATATACATATATATATATATATATATATATACATATCACTTGAAATGTCACCAGAAAGGCTTTGACAAACACGATTAAATTATGCACTAATAACGAGATGAGTATACCTGCAAGGCTTTCAGAGTTACACGAGATACTCGTCCCAATTTGGATATTTTGGTCACACAAGACAGTGACTGCCCTAGTGCATGTGCAACCAAAAGTTGACAGGCACAACTTCATACACTCATACATCTGCCAAGTTTCGTTTGGATACTTCAAATGGTTCTTAAATTACGCTGTCCACAAAATTGATGACGGACGGACAGAAGGACGGAAGGACAGACAATCCAAACCATTATGCCTCTGGCGACACTTCGTAGTGGAGGCATTAAAATAGGGATGATTTCACTCAAAAGTAGGAAAGAAAGAGCAGGTCCAATTGGACTGCAGAGTAAAATTATGAATGAAAATAAGAAATACCTGTAGAAACCTGCCCTTACAAGCTTTGCTTTTGCGGTTCCATCATATATTTCACAAGTTATAGAGAATTGTCTTATGTACATTATATACGCTGACACACTTTCTGTTCATTACCCGATTTATAACATATTTTGTATCTTGCTTGATTTGTATTCTTTTTTAATGTATCTCGATGAAATTTATCTCAAGTGATATATGAAAATAAATGTATTGGAACTGTTTACTGTGTCTCGAGTGTAAGACCAGTGCAGTTGCAGTTGTTCAATTCAATTCAAGAAACAAACTCCAGGGATGGTTAAAAAAATGTAGATATTTCCTCTAATTGCACAACAGCTTGGAGGTCTGGGAGACTTCAAACATACTATTTAGAATACAAAGAATTCATTGAGTTACCATGGAATTAGATATTTCTGGTCTATCTGTGTCCATAATTGTGTGTTTGCTTAATACATTTTTAGGACGAGCTCACTTCATTCCAAAGTGACAGATCATAATGATAGCACCAGACTGATGCGGACAATTACACTATAGTACGTATAAAATTTAATGACATCAAAATCATACCAAACTTTATAGGAAGTAAACCTGTATCTTACATGCTCCTTTATTTTTTTAAGGTCTACACAGCTCGTCTGCAGAGGGCTTATAGACTCACTACAAGCAATTTATAGGGCAATACATACAATACCTCCGACTGCTGACAGTGTAAAGACTCTTTCACTAGAGGTGCATATGAAAAACGGTATAGAAACATATAATACCAAGTATATTCCACATCATCACAAAGGTGTGGCTGTCCAGGGCACAGTGGCGTCAATACATTGGTTCTGTCTGTTAACTTTTTGTAATCAAATCTATTCTCTAAACGGGAATTCTCATTTGTTGTATTTTTGTCATTGTCTAAAAAAGAGCAGTCAATGAATCTTCTTTAAACAAACAAGTATTTAGTAGAGCTGCCAAACATACAATCCTTTATTCATTACTCTCAGATACTGAAAAAAAGCACAAAGGAATACTTGACAAATCTTTGATTCTCAAACAGAAGCTTGACGTTTGAAATGTCTTAAAGAGTAATGAAACTCAAAATAAATCATACATATGGAATGAGTTGAATACAGCAAATTTTAGTAGAATGTATTAGCGTAAATGGATGAATATCTGACTATCCATTCAAAATTTATGGATTGATACAAGTTTTGGTGCTACATTGCCTGGAAAGAATTAAGAGTACAACATTTTGTGATGGCATGCATGGACGATTACTGAAACCGTGACAAAGAAAATCCAACATTATTCCCTTTTGGAACACCTGCGTAATGTGTGTTTGCATTTTGTTTTGTTTTTTGAACTGACATAAATGTAATGGCTTTATGATTATGTCATCACAACGTTGTCTAAATATCATATGATATTTCCGTGTACAAACTTTCGGGGGAGAGTTATGTCATGACAACATATTTGTGTTGTGTTTTTTTTTTTTTTTTTTTCTTCTATCAATTCACATAATCTATGTGACCGAAGGTGGTACACTCTTGGTTTACACCATGGACAAAGATTCTACCTCCTTCGTGAAATTTGGGCCACTGACTGGCATAATTTTGCAAATTACAGACAATTTCTGTTTAGCTAGCTTTCAAAGAAACTTTCATTTTTGTCTTTGTTAGACTTTGCTTGTTACGAATAAATCTCAACTGAATATGAAGTAGACTTTCCTTTCAATAAATCAGTTTATACCTGACGTCACGATCACCGTTTTCGTCGCGCTTCTAGTCCCATGAACAGCCACTCCACTGGCCAGGCACGTGAAGGTCTCTGCACTCTTGTCGGAAGTCATTTGAACCTTTGCATCTATGGATTGGTCGCGGGTTCCGTCCTTCCGTCTTTCAAAGGTCACTTGCTGGAGCGTAAGGACAGATTTCCCAGCCGCTGTTAATGACATGTTGACGTCTGGTTTTGCCCCCCGTACTGTGCACGAGAGTTGGAATTCTCTACTTCTCACTTCTACTCTGCAGGACTCACTTCCTTGACACCCATTCAAGATAGGGCCCTTCCCGTAGGCTGCAATTTGTAAAAAACACGGATAAAAAAGATGCATATTATTTTTACTCATACTTCACATTTTTCCAAGTGGCGATTCACATTGCAGTATTTAGTCTTGATGTACAAAGTCTTGATGGTATACATTCTGTTACATATAGAGGACAAATAATTTTGAACAGTTTGCTTCTTGAAGTCGAAATAAGTCCATCTTTCAATGTTTTAAGCGAAGATTTAAATTATTACTGTTGAAGAAGCAAATGTAAGTTATGTGTTCAGGTAATACATCTCTTTTATTGTCATGTTCTTGTTGCGTTTATCTTCTAACGTGTGTGTTGTAGATTAGGGTTGTTTTTTGGTTTTGTTTTTTTTTTTCTTCTTTTTCTTTTTCTTTTTCTTGTGGCCCCGGGCCAGAGGTTACCGCTAAAGTTGAGTCCTGCATTGATATCACAAAACTGCGCAGATGACACATATGAAAGGTTCTCTCTTTCTCTCTCTCTCTCTCTCTCTTATCGTCGTACGACGGAATACTTGATACAAAAACAATGTCTCTCGTCCAAATCATGCTGTGTATTGAGTACAAGGGAAGAAAATGTGAAACACATTTCTGTGCCCTTGTTTTCCTCCTTTTCAATTTCCGTGTTGTAACATGCAAGTGTATGTTTTGATTCATTGTCTGCATGAGTAACTGTTACACAAGTCATTCTGTTCAGTCTTAAGGAATTTGTGACATCACTGTTGATTGTTCTGTACTTTTTGTAAGTTGTAAAATGTTGTAAAGATCTGTCACATGTCAGAGAACCTGAGGGAGGCAAAATGAAGCAAAATCTCAACTTGCATATTTATCTCTATGAGAGGTCGCAAACATAATTACCATTCACAATGAGCTGTGTCGAGTTCCTCCATTTTCTGGAGTCGAGGGACAAAACTTCGCACGTAAATATTGCTTCGTCCGGGACACTAACTTCACTTATCATGAGGCTAAAATCTTCTCCCATGCTGAATCTCCCCGTTCCGCCAGAGGGGAAATTGATGGTACCATTTGTACAACTCGACACCACCTCTCCACGGGATCCATTGACCCACTGGACTCGATAGGGTTTGTAAGGAAGCCCACATGGCAGTGAAGCGGTCTCCCCCATCCACACTGTCAATCTGGGAGTTGTCTGCACTTGGAATTCTGGTTTGGTTCACACAGAGATTTGAGCAGGTAAAACCAAATAATGACACTCAAATTGTATATCCTTTACGAGTAGGGCCTATCACAGGTATGCTTGTTTGTGACTCTGAAAGGGAAATGCATCACAAATTTTGCGAATATGCATTTAGTCCAAAGAGAATGGGGAAAACAGGATTATTGGACATATAAACAGTACAACAATACAAGGGTCATTCTCCCCCCCCCCCCAAAAAAAAAAGTGTGCAATTACAGTTGTACAAAATGCCAAAAATTCAACAACAAAGATTTCATTCATTTTATCAGGTCAGAAACTTTAATTCCTTAGGAAAACAAAACATTCAATGGGGGATTTTATAGAGCTCATTCTTTTTCTGGAAACATTTCCAAACGTGGAGTCTTTTTTGCATGTTAAAACCAAATATCACATACGTTACCAGAGGTAGCTTCTTGGAAAACTGTTGATTGTCTGCTATTTCTTGCTTTAAAATGGCAATGCTAATGTAAAACTACAAGCTTTAAACATGTACAAACATCATGGAAAGTTTTTGGAGTTAGCCTTGATCTAATCTGTAATAAAAATGATCGCAATTTATAAAGTGAAGGCTAAAAAAATCAAGACAATATACATATTTCGGCTTAAAATATACCCTAATCTAATTTTTAAGCTGCATAATTGAACTACTGTATATCAATAATCCCATTGATTGTGCATGAAACTTGATGAACAAGAATAGTATTATACTTCTCATAAATAGCAAATGCCAGGTAACATCTCTACCAGATTAAATGCATTTCGGATCGAAAGAAGAACGGTGTGTGGTAACGTATCTGACGCATCAGACGTTCCGTTTACAATTCTAAACCCAACACAAATCATGCCAACATATTCATTTTATCTTGTAAGAATATCACAATATTATTTTCGTTAAAACACCGCACTTTTAAACGTAAAGAATGTTCTCGTCATAGATAGAAGATTAGATAACCCTTCAATAAAACTTTGAGATGTGCGTGAAATACACAAATCAACAAATCAACAATACTTCTTTTCTGATATAGTTCCGAAACTTATGATACACGGAAGACGGTAAGAATGAAATTCGAAAATGTTTATGCAAATGAAACACATGAATTCGATGTCCCTTTTTTCCTGTCCGTAATGAATATTATTAGTTCTCAAGAACCAATAAACGATGGTAACGTATCTGACAAAGTATTGAACACAATAAACTACCGATTTACATCAAACCCCGATCACTCAAGCACGTGATTCAAAAACCTGATGAAAAACATTAGACATCAAATCCTATTGTCATTTTCAGAACATAAACCTGCAACGATTGATGTGCTCTTGACTTTAAACATGATACTAAGCCCATTTTATGTGTAGATAAAACGCGAAACTATAATGAACAAAGGTAGACCGTTCATGTATAGTTGCGTTTGCTGTGAAGTTGGAAAAAAAAGTGGGTACCACACTTCAGCCCTTGAAGTCCTTCAATCATGTCTATGTTACTGTTAAAACACACACACAAAGCAGAAATAAAATGAATTGTGACGTGTATCTGACGGCCCTTTTTTTAAATGCCACATTCAAAGGGATAGTACAGTTCTGGTTTAGATAAGTATTTAGGTTTTAACATTTTGGCAAGATAATCGAAATCCACTTCTACGAAATACTTAAGAGCATACAACTCGAAGAAGAATGAAGAATTTATTTCATGAAATCGGTTTTGAAATGACTGAGATGTCCAAAATAAAGTACAAGAAAGATGTCCAAATAAAAGTAGATGAGCCATCAGCTCCAAATAAATATAAATGATATCAGCTCCAAATAAAAGTACATGAGCCATCACACTTTGTTAGGATCTCTTTCTTTTACGTCATTTTGAACATAGCGGCCATTTCAAACCAATTTTCTTCAAATAATCATTTAATTCCTCTAAAGCTACAATATGTACTCTTAGCAAGTCATATAGAACACGTTGTCAACTGTGTCAAACACCTTGTAAATCCGAGCGCAAAAGTGCATCACGATTAACCTTGCTGCACCATACATTTTATTGGTAAGGTATCTGACATTATGAGGGTAACGTTTCTGATGTGCCGTTAACGTTCTCACACTATTATCTGCAAAAATATTCAGTTTCTCCAACAATGTCTGTAGTGTGATTAATCATTACCTTAAGTATTCAAAAGTACCTAAGTTTTGTTTTTATTTACAGCATCCTTTTTTTTTTTTCTAAATGAAGCAAAGTTTGAGTAACATATCTGATATCAGCTCATTGTAACATTAGGCTTCCTCAGCTTCGGATCAGTATACATAGTGTAGCGAAAATGCGATAGAGCACCTTTAAAATATGCGGCTCATGCCCTTAATTTCTGAACATGTGTAAAAATTCCATAGACTTTGCCCCGCGTGCATTTCCAATGGAGAAATTGTATAGAAGGTTTTGGAACACCCTATTGTTTTGTGAAACACCCTGTACAGAAACCAAGGTTAACGATGTCCAAAGTAGGGAAAAAGGCCAGAAGCCCTAGGGAAAAGGGCACAGAAATTATTAAGCCATAGAAGTAGGGTCGCATAGTACTCTAATACATTTTGATACATGATGGGTTAATAAGACAGGATTGGTCACGTGACCCTGGCTCGAGAGGGTATAAATACCGCGAGCTCACTGCACAATTTTTCAGTTGGGTTGGGGGATAAGTGCGGGTCCACAGCACTCTCTCCTTTTTGGTAATAAACTATAGAATTAACGGGGAACCACACAGAGCTTAGCAGAGAAAACCATCGGTTGTAACAGCAGGAAACATAATATAGCAATGCTGCACTGAACCGTATTTCGGACTGTCGTTTCCACACCAGCCTCCTTCTTGCAACTGGTAGTCTGTAATACTAGACCCTGTGAATGGGTTGCTGTATGGTTGATTGGGAGAATGATATGCCTGGGTTTCTAATGCGCCTAGTGAGTCCGAATGCACGTATATAGACGTGGTGTATGAGATACATGTAGGCTGCATATGAGAGCTATATGAATAAGGTGCTGATGTGCTGCTACACATAGTACACATTATACCTGTAGACACAAGAATTAAGGCTCTTGGACCGCTCCCCGGCTACGCTACAAAAATTGGTGGCAGCGGTGGGATTTTGGGAAGATTTTGAAACAGGCAATTGTAGTATACAGGGATATACGTTGAGAAAAGCGTTTTGAAATCCCAAGATCCAGTGATACGAGCCCATACTATCACAATGGAGAATGTAGTTGGCAGCCCAGGCATGGAAAGCGATGAAATTATTTTTCAACCACAAGGCAGGCAAGATGAGGGTAATGAAGCCAGAGATTCATCGGAAACAGATGTATCTGACAGGGAGGAAAATGAGGATTTGGCTACAATGCTTGGCAGGCTTTTAAAGCAGAACAAAGCTCCCAAAAACAAACGCAGTAACACAGCTAAGGCTCCCACTTATGATGGATCGTCAGCTTGGGATGATTTTGCAGTCCAGTTTGATGTTATTGCAGAACTGAATGGATGGGGTTACAAGACAAAATCAATGCAGCTAGCAGCCAGTTTGAGGGGATATGCTCGAGCCGTCTTGAGCGATCTCGAATCAGAGAAGAGGCACGATTTCAAGTCATTGGAGGCTGCCCTAAAGGCTAGGTTTCAACCCGAAAACCAAACCGAGATGGATCGCGTAGAATTAAGAAACAGGAGGAGGGGGAAGGATGAATCCGTACCAGAGCTAGGGCAAGCGGTGCGGCGCCTTACTAGCATGACTAGGAGGGCGTATCCTACAGCAAAGGCGGAGCTGCAAGATGTTCTAGCTAAAGACAATTTCATAGATGCGATTCAGGACCCCGATATCCGATTTGGAGTGTATAACGCTCATCCTACTTCACTTACGGAGGTTATTGGGGCTGCTGTAGAAGTTGAGGCTTTCCAAATAGCAGAGCGTAGGCGAAATTTCCCACAAAGGAAACAGGTCCGTAACGTTAACGTTGGGAATAAGATGGGCAGTGTAAAAGATGATGGAGCAGTCATTTCTTCGGATGCAGTGGAGAAAATTGTAGCTGCAGTTATGGCAGAGCTGTCAAAGGCAGGGGTGGCGAAAAAGACTGGCTTCCACAGAGATTCTGAGCCCACACAAATGGGCGGGCGTTCATCTGGTCCGCCGAGATGCTGGAAATGTGGAAGACTTGGGCATTTGCAGAAAGACTGTAAGAACCAGAGCCCCGGAGGTAGAATGCATGCACAACACGGTGGAACTGCAGAAAGTAGGCAGGGAAACTCAGCCCAGCCGAGTCCAGGGGTCGGGGACCGGCAGTAGATAGCTCACGGCCCCATACAGTGTTTACGCGCTTTTGCAGTGGAGAAACAGACGGCATCATTATACCTGTAGAATTCAATGGGCAAGAAATCCACTCTTTGGTAGATACAGGAGCAAATGCAACAATACTTAGTACAAAGACGTTTGAGAAATTTGAACCAAATCAAAAGCCTGGGGCCGTATTCTGAGAGCTAATTAAGTGTCTGATTAGCACTTAATTACCGAATTGGTATTCTGAGAGCATGATTAAGTAGGGGATATATTAAATACTATAGCAACAAGCGTTTTGGCTGGAAGGACCTACGCGTTTGCGCGTATCAATGCGCGTGCACCTCTGATAGGACTTAATCACAGAGTTAATTACGAATCGGTATTCTGAGGGTGTAATTAAGTATGAAAGTTAATGGAAAACTTAATGATACCAAAGAGCTAGTGCCATTAACTATACTCCGATACCACGCATTACATCGTGTTTTCTGTGCCACAACGATGCATACCGTCTTCGGTAACCGAGGAGCGGTTGAATCTTGTTATCATAGTATCCGTAGAATTCAGAGAAAAAAAGAAATATAGCCGATCTTCGAGGAATTTTGTCATTTTATGTGAGCAAAGAGGTTGAGATCTTCGCGTGCGTAGGTGAGGGGTTGTAATCAAATACCGGAGTGTGCGCACGGAGCTCTTGGGTTGTAATTACAGGGGGCGTGCAGGAGCGCGCATTGAGGGCATATTTGCGCGTGTAATCATCATTTTGGCTTCTAACAACGCATCTGATTGGATGGAATAACAATTAGATGGGAGGGACCTAAGATAATTACAGGGGACTTAATCATACCTTAATTACGTCCTCAGAATACCGATTTTGCCCATGATTAAGGGCCTATTAACTTCACGACTTAATCACGAAGTTAATTACAGACTTAATTACGACCTCAGAATACCACCCCTGAATTACAGTGGACTGATGTAGACATGACCATGGCAGATGGGGAAACCAAACCAATACAAGGGAAGGGCAAAATGAGCATCAAAATTGGAAATGTCACTCTGCGTCATGACATTTGGATAGCTGACATAGAGCCACAAGCAATAATCGGGATGGATCTGTTAAAGCTTTTCAAATGTACGATTGAACCAAGTCAGAATATGGTTCGGGTTGGAGATGAAATTATTGATGCAGAGCAGCATGACTACCCAACCGTCTATACAGTGCGCTTAACAGAGACAATATGCATTAAGGCAGGAGAAGAGATCGTTGTCCAAGGGAGATTAGATGGGGTACCAACCACATTACCGAATGGTATGATTATGGAGCCGAATGAGAAGTTCGTGGAGAAATACCCACTATTAGTAGCTAGAGTACTAATAGACACAGGCAGAGACACAGTCCCAATAAGGATAGCAAACGTCGCTGAAGAGACACAGACGATATACAAGAACACTAAGGTAGCAACATGTCGGGAAGTAGATGAGGTGCTAGTGAATGGCGAGACTACAGAAGAGTCTATCAGAACAAGCAAAGACAACACAGGCGAGCATGTCCCCGAATATCTGAAGGAATTATTGGAAGCAAGTACAGAAACACTCAATGCTAGTCAACGGGATGCAGTGGCCTCATTACTACACAATTACCAAGACATTTTCTCCACTGGCAAAAACGATATAGGCAGAACTGGAATTGTGAAACACACAATAAACACGGAAAAATCCGAACCTATCCGACAACACGCAAGGCGCCTGCCCATTCACAAGAGGGAGGATGCAAAAGAACAACTTTCCGCAATGCTGAAGGAAGAAATAATAGAGCCTTCCTCTAGCCCATGGTCGTCGCCAGTGGTGCTCGTCAAAAAGAAAGACGGATCAACTAGATTCTGGGTAGACTATCGCAAACTCAACGACATAACCAAGAAAGACAGCTACCCGCTTCCACGAATAGATGACTCGCTCGATAGGCTCGGAGGAACAAAATGGTTCTCGACTTTAGATCTGTCTAGTGGCTATTGGCAAATTGAAATGGATGAGCATGACAAGGAAAAGACCGCATTCGTAACTGAGGGAGGGCTATTCCAATTCAAAGTAATGCCTTTCGGACTCTGCAATGCACCAGCAACGTTCGAACGATTGATGGAGCAAGTACTGCATGGTCTACAGTGGTAGACATGTTTGGTGTACTTAGACGATATCATAGTGTTCGGACAGACATTTGAACAAGAGCTAGAGCGACTCACAGAGGTATTTCAACGACTGCGTGATGCTCATTTGAAACTATCCCCCGCGAAATGTGTTCTCTTCAGGCACCAAGTCCCATTCCTCGGACATATCATTTCTGAACATGGCATAGCAACGGACCCAAGCAAGATTACTGCGGTGAATGAGTGGCCGAGACCAAAAACAGTGAAGGAAGTCAGAAGTTTCCTCGGTTTTTGTTCTTACTACCGGCGCTTTGTGAAAGACTTTGCACGCATTGCAAGACCCCTGCACAAGTTAACGGCGAAAGGCGCTCCGTTCAGATGGACGCAAGACTGCGAGCAAGCTTCCGAGACACTCAGGCGCGCCCTAACATCGTCACCTATCCTCGCATTCCCACGTGATGATGATCCCTTCATCATTGACACACACGCAAGCTTATGACGGAATCGGCGCAGTACTCTCACAGGTACAAGATGGCCAGGAACGTGTTGTAGCTTACTTCAGCCGTGCCTTGAATAAAGCAGAAAGGCAGTATTGTGTGACTAGGAAGGAGTTGTTGGCACTCGTTCAGGGAGTGAAACACTTTCACCCTTACATCTATGGAGCAGAATTCCTGATCCGTACTGATCATGGGGCACTGCGGTGGTTGATGGGGTTTAAAAACCCGGAGGGGCAAGTAGCACGATGGCTTGAACTCCTCGGTACTTATAACTTTCGGATCCAGCATAGAGCAGGAAATTCGCATGGGAACGCTGATGGACTTTCACGTAGACCATGCGTGGACTGTAAGCATTGTGAGCAGAAAGAGGCAAAGGGCTTTGCTTCGGATGATGAGCAGGAAGCTCATGGGACTAATGTCCGGGTTCACAGTGTAGGGATACAGTCGGGTCAGCCTGAGGACGCTCAGGACAGACCGGATAATTGCTCTGGTATAGGGAGCTGGAGAGTTGGGCATGTGGCCGATGCTCAACAAGAAGACAGGTGTCTTCGGAAGGTTATGGCTTGGAAACAGGCAGATACATCGACCACTGTGGGAAGAAGTGTCACTGGAAGGACCAGAACTCAAAGCATATTGGATGCAATGGGACAGGTTGCATCTGAGGAATGGTCTTCTCTACCGTAGATGGGAGAGTGAAGATGGCAGTCAAATAATCTGGCACCTCGTTGTACCTGAAAATCTAAAGGCAGAAGCATTAAAACAGCTCCACGATCACAAAATGACAGGTCATACTGGAATCACACGAACAGGGCAGAGAGTAAAAGAGAGATTCTATTGGTACGGTTACCGGAGAGATGTGGAGGAGTGGTGTAACTCATGCCAAATCTGCGGAGGAGCAAAGAAGGTATCTCAACGCAGACAAGCCAAAATGAGACAGTACAATGTCGGAAAGCCAATGGAGAGAATAGCTATCGACATCATGGTACCACTTCCTACGTCAAGGAACGGGAATAAATACATTATGGTCGTAGCTGACTACTTCACAAAGTGGACAGAAGCTTTCCCAATCCCCAATCAAACAGCAGAGACAGTAGCAAAAGTGCTGGTAGAAGAGTTCGTTTGTAGGTTTGGTATACCAGTGGAAATCCACACCGACCAGGGAAGAAATTTCGAATCAAACCTCTTCAAAGAAGTTTGTCGACTGCTGGATATAGACAAGACACGCACCACACCCTTTCATCCCCAATCAGATGGGATGGTCGAGCGATTTAACAGGACACTCCAGGCAATGCTTTCAAAAGTCGTAGCCTGACCAAAGAGACTGGGACGAATGGCTCCCATACGTGATGATGGCTTACCGGACATCAATTCATGACACTACTAAATTCTCACCATGTGAAATGATGCTGGGAAGAAGTGTGAAACTCCCAATTGATGTTCTAATACCCAATGCAAGCACAGACACTGAAGAAGAAACCAACTACGCATACACGCTGGAAACGAAAATGAGGAAAGTACACGACCTGGCGAGAGAAAACATACGGGGGAGCAGCACTCGCCAGAAAGCAACGTACGACAGAAGGGCGGTATCCAATCCATTGAAAAGGGGTGATGCAGTTTGGCTAATCAATACAGCAACAAAGAAGGGACTTTCCCCAAAACTGAGACAAAATTGGCTTGGCCCGTATAAAGTACTCGACAAGTTGAGCGATGTAACCTATCGAGTAAAGAAGGAACCAGCAGGGAAGCCAAAAATTGTACATCGAGACAGGCTGCGACTTTTCAAAGAGAGAATCCCGGCAAAACCGGCCAGGAAGCAAACACACGAGAAACAAACTCCTACCAACGAAGACGAATGTCGATTATTCCTCCGCCCAAGAAGGAAACCAAAATGGTACGGGTCTAATGGAGTAGACTAATGCCTTGGTGGTAGTGGCCAAGTGATGACAGGTAATAAACAGGACCAAATTTGATATTGTTTTGGAGGGGGTTAAGCATGCTTGCCTTGGGTAGTAATGTGGTCATTTCTGAAAGTGTGCCCAGTGGAAGAAAACGTTCATTTCTGCTACGTGAAAAAAAAAATGGGGAAGCATAAGGAGAAATATCTGTGCTCCGAATGTGGAGATTTGTTTTGGACCAAACGGTCTTTGAAAAAGCATGAGAAGGAGCATAACAAGCAGAGACGCAAGCTGCTCTTCGGTTCATTCGCTGAGAGAGGAAGCTGTGACGACACGGACATGCAAGACAATCAGCCACTTTTCAACTTCCCCGTCCGCGTGGTATCCCCCCTTCCTCCAACTCCTACCCCAAATTCCCCGCCCGCAGTGGCATCACAGGGATGCATGCCTTACGTCGACGCCGGCGTACAAACAGAGGGCCTAGGAATGGAGCACAGTGGACGACCAGATCCACGATTGTTTCGGCGAATCTTACCTCCCCCGCAGTCGGGCATTAAGACTAAGCTCACGGATATCCGAGAGAAAGTAAAAAATGGCCCAGTGGAGACGGAGGTAAAATGGGAGGTGCGTCGGCTGTCTTCGGCAGTGGTTTTCCGGGAGGTGGTGGAACGCGCCTACCTGACAGACGGCACCGTCTACGAGCTGAAGTGGGAGGAGAACGAAATCCAGCAGTAACGAGTAAGTTCGTATTTCCCCCCTTCATCATGGACATGGCAACCATGGTCTCCCTCCGTCGTTAACAAGTAACATTGTGTTTTATCCAAATTCGGATGAGTAGTGGTAGTACCTTTCACTGTATGCGGTTTAACATACAGACACTGGTCCACACTCATCCAACCCAAATTGTAACCTGATTTATTTTGGCAAATTTTGGTTTGAATAAGAATGAACAAAAAGAGAGAGAGAAAATAACATTTTGGATTGTTTTATAAAAACGAAGCTGGCCCCACGTCCTGGCTAGCTGCTGAGAACCAACGACACAAACCTGGGAAATGCAGCAGAGGATGATCAACGACACACACACTGGTTTTGTAGGTGAGGATGATCGACCACACAAACCCCGGTGACTACCGTGCCCGTTTGAGAAGAAGAATTGATGAAGAAAATCTAAGATGTTAAATAATGCATGTAATGAGACATAGAAGAAATTGAAGTTCTCGAAGAAGATGAAGAAGAGCAGAAGAGAAGAAGACGAAGAAAGTATAGACATAAGTCTAACTGTTGAATTGGATTGTTTTCAACCTGTAAGCCCGAATCATGGAGGTCCCAAATTATATTGTTTGGAAAAGTTTGATTTTGTTCCCGGTTTACATAAATGAGAAATTGGTAGAAGAAGAAAATTACAGGAAAACCCAACTATGTCCTAACATTTCGGCCTGGGAATATATGTACACTTTGTAAATACATTTCCACGTTTGTAATCTGTAAGCTCTGTTGATACCCAAAAGCTCATAGGGGAAGCACAAGATGATAGTGGGAATAATATAACTTGATATGTTTTATTTTTGATACAGTTGATAATGGAGAGAGTACTGACAAAACATTTCACACCAACCTCCAGGAGTAGGTTTCATTTTAAGGAGGGGGTAGTGTAGCGAAAATGCGATAGAGCACCTTTAAAATATGCGGCTCATGCCCTTAATTTCTGAACATGTGTAAAAAATTCCATAGACTTTGCCCCGCGTGCATTTCCAATGGAGAAATTGTATAGAAGGTTTTGGAACACCCTATTGTTTTGTGAAACACCCTGTACAGAAACCAAGGTTAACGATGTCCAAAGTAGGGAAAAAGGCCAGAAGCCCTAGGGAAAAGGGCACAGAAATTATTAAGCCATAGAAGTAGGGTCGCATAGCACTCCAATACATTTTGATACATGATGGGTTAATAAGACAGGATTGGTCACGTGACCCTGGCTCGAGAGGGTATAAATACCGCGAGCTCACTGCACAATTTTTCAGTTGGGTTGGGGGGTAAGTGCGGGTCCACAGCACTCTCTCCTTTTTGGTAATAAACTATAGAATTAACGGGGAACCACACAGAGCTTAGCAGAGAAAACCATCGGTTGTAACAGCAGGAAACATAATATAGCAATGCTGCACTGAACCGTATTTCGGACTGTCGTTTCCACACCAGCCTCCTTCTTGCAACTGGTAGTCTGTAATACTAGACCCTGTGAATGGGTTGCTGTATGGTTGATTGGGAGAATGATATGCCTGGGTTTCTAATGCGCCTAGTGAGTCCGAATGCACGTATATAGACGTGGTGTATGAGATACATGTAGGCTGCATATGAGAGCTATATGAATAAGGTGCTGATGTGCTGCTACACATAGTATACATTATACCTGTAGACACAAGAATTAAGGCTCTTGGACCGCTCCCCGGCTACGCTACAATAGTAACAAGAGATTTAAAGAATAAATCATGTTTCCATGTATGCGTTAGGTTGACTTTGTTTAACACATAATTACACTGCCATGCGGCATTTCTTCTATCTTCTCTTAGGACTCTGAAAAGGGGTAACGTATATTATCTGACTGAAATTTGGCGACATGATATAAACGATTTCTTTATAGAGAAATATCAAAACATCATATTGTTATGTAATTATTATTTTTCATTCAGGCACTGAGGGGGCAATGGAATAAGGAACAAAAGATTTGATTTGAATGATATGTTAACGAGTAACAATTTGTTATATGAGCACTTCCTTGTCTGGAAACATGCTCTCTTTAAAAAAAAAAAAAAAAAAAAAAAATCGAGTGAAAATATTCACTCTTAAAGGAGTGAATACAAAAAAGAGTTAATTTAGAGTGAAATTGGAGTGAATTTTGAGTGAAAATGTTCATTTTCACTCATTTTGGAGTGACCTCAGGGATCACTCGAAGATTTTTGAGTGATCCCTAACGTCACTCTAAATTCACTTCAATTTCACTCTAAATTCACTCTTTTTTTGTATTCACTCCTTTAAGAGTGAATATTTTCACTCGATTTTTTTAAGAGAGTGGGGTATTAAGGTTTACATCAAACTTCGGATCGTATTTCTGATATCATCCCGGATGTCCCAATAGCTTTATTAATATATTGTACAGGTCTAACCTCTCAGATGAATTTAACTTAAAAAAAAAAAAAAAGATTTCTGAGGAGTAAAATATTAATTTAAACCATATGAATATGCTGGCGACACGAAAAACATAGTTTTTCACATTTTTGGGATAATAGCCCACAAACGGATCCAAGAAATTATTATCTGAGACAGATATACACAAGGATATGCTAAGACGTTTGAATTCAAATCATCCCATATGGACATCAATATCAGCGATAGTTAACGCTTACAGAAATAATCATTTTTTTTTTTTAATCTCTAAGCTACGGTCACAAAGGTTCGTACGGATGTCACTGTTCGTACGAATTCTGGAGTTAATACGAGTTAGTACAAAGAGAGGGTTTCGTACGAAGTTAAAAAAAAAAGTCTTGGACAAAACCATTGACCAAGCTACGAACTTACGAGCGGTCTACGAACGGTCTACGAACACTGGTTTCGTACGGCCTTCTTAAGAAGATCTTACGAAATTGTCTAAAAATCGTTCGTATGGCGTTCTTAGCAGTTCTTAATGGTATTTGTGACCGAGCTATGAATACAGCTCTTTTGACGAGACAGCATATTTTAGTAATGTGCAGTTAAGATTAATGTTAACGATCGCCCCGTCACTATACAGGCATGCTAACCTGGAAACATTAAACTGCACATTATTTCAATATCAGACCGTTCTGACGCAAATAATTTTCACACAAAAATAGATATATATAATGTACTCTTAAATGAATCCCTCAAGACTTGGAACACCCATCCCCCAGCATTCCCACTGATTTCCATTGATCAGTAACTAGCCATCCCCTTTAATGTTCTTCGAGTTGCAGGTTTTATGTTTAAAAATATTAACAAACAACTTCCTTCATCTTTTGATTTTTTTTTCTTTGCTTTTAACAACAGTATTTATTTATATCTAACTCACAATACCAGAAAATTTCATCTTACAAATCCAAAATTGTTAGTAGCACATAAATCTACACATTTAGGGCCTGGTTTGTGGAATAATCTTCCTAATTGTATCAGAATATCTTCTAGTCAATTATCAGTCAAGGCAAAAAAAATAAGAAACGACATGTTTATTATCATTGTAAAATGAAGGGTGGTTGCCGATTCTCTTCGTTATTTCGTGACAGTTAACCAAGTTTGACAGTCTCCTGCTTTTCTTTGCTGGATTGTTTTTATTTTATGATGCGTTATAAAAATTTGATTCGAAATTAATTCATAAATTAGTCCTGGGTTGATGTCTGAAACCTTCTGAAGGGTCCCATGTTTATTTTTCATTTCATTTCAATTTATTTTCATATTTCTCACACATATCACAATGCAAAAAAATTGATACGAAATTTATACAGAACATAATTCAAAATAGAACTTCAAAAGTTGTCTTGGTATACACAAGGTCTGTATACATGCGAGTTAAACTGAGATCATAATGCGAAAAATATGATGGGGCCTGCGTAAAAGCAATCTTGTATAGAGCCGCAGGTCCCGTGATAAAATCAGATTAGGGGAAACATAAGTAGATATATATATATATATATAGACATTTAGATATTTAGACTATACTATAGCTGGGGGATCCGATTAAAACGAACAAAGATCAAATCAAATAAGTGTTACTAAATAAAATACAGAATAGAATACAGAAAGGTCACATGTTGCAACTATAACCTACTCAAAGAGATTTTTCTCCTCTGGGGAAATCTCTTTGAACCTACTACAAGTAAGGACATTGAGAGAACAACGACTGAGATTGTAAGGATTTAAGTGGGTGTGGAGGTATAGATGATGACGTAACAGTTTGGCATAAATACATAAATGGAAGGTGGGCCAATAGAATTTTGTCGTGAATACAAAATATACACACAAGGACAATGGAGCTCAAGTCGAGTCAAAATCCCAGCGGGGTCCTAAACCATGCAGGCCGTGTGACCATGGTAACAGACAGCTGACACGCGCAAGAATTCCAACAATCGAATGTAACAATAAGTGCTTAGAGAGCGCAACAGGCAGACTGATCGAAAATAATAATGTACATGGTTAGGATACCGTCGGACTACTAATAGAAGTTAAAGGTATATGGTCCCGGGGTGGTATTCTGTAAGCGTGATCCTTATTTCGATCCTAGGAGCGCGCGTAGGACAGAAAATAGGATACCCTTAGGACAGGCAAAATTGGTATTCTGTAAGCCTGTCCTAAGCCTATCCTAGGACAGTCATTTATGAATAATGAATATCAATGAGGAAAGACAGGACACACCCGACGCAGTATCTATAAGCCAATCATCTGGTTAATTTTACGCAATGCGCGCCCAAGATCTACATTGCTCAAACACGCGCTTCACGCAGCTCTACTGTGCGAGGAGTTAAAAATGTATTGTCAGTCAAATTTTACAGTTAAGAATACAATTTTGATTATCAAAGCTTTAGCACGCACTTAGGCTAGCCCAACATAATAAAATGTGGCCTTTCGATTTCCATTAATTTGCTTTTAAAGTTTTTGCAGAAATTTCTAACTTTTGGAGGATGTTGGGATAAACTGGGATATCATCACTGCATGCCAAACTTCGCCCTTAATTCAAAGTTATTATAAAATATATAAGATCTTCTTAAATAAATATAAAAAAAATAATAATAATAGATGCACACATGCACACACACACACACACACACACATGCGCTCACAATATTCTATGATCGATATGCTTGTAATAATAATGTCTTGCTTATTGTTACTGTTTGTCCCACTTAAACCGAACCAATGTTCCATTTCTCCCAGGAAAAAAAACAAAACAAAAACAAAAACAAAAACAATGATAACACAAATACGACACGTATAGGAATATAGCGTAGCAACCCGTTATGTGGCTAGCATCAAAAGTCTTGGGTCCGATACATGTGTGCCCCACTGTAAATATCAGAAAGTTATTTCTTCATGAAATCATAATTTTTGTCCCACTTAATTCACCCCGCTAGCTCTCCCTATCTTTATGGTAGTAAAGACTTACATGCAGGGCAATGATAACAATAAATAAAGGAGATTACTAATAGATTAAACAAAGATATAAACATGGAGCTACCATAGCTCCATGATATCCTTGTATAAACGGGTGCTGTTCGTTATTCCGAAGGTTCGCTATTCCGAAAGTTCGTTATTCCGAAGGTTCGTTAATCCGAAACACACAAATTCCCTATACCTAGAGGTTCGTTAATCCGAAAATGAAAAAGGGTTCGTTATTCCGAAAATGAATAAGCGTTCGTTAATCCGAACATTTGTGGCGTTATTTCGAAGGTTCGTTATTCCGAAGATTTGTTAATTCGAAAATGAAATTCGGAATTACGAACCTTCGGAATAACGAATCTTCGGACTGAAGAGCCTTTGGAATAACGAACCTTCGGAATAACGAGCTGTAACCGTATAAACACGTAAGTTCACTACATTTTGAAAAAAAAAATGTTAACCTATGCACATGGACTGTTAGGTCACCGGGTTGCGTCACGCACTACGTACGTCTTAACAATAATGTGAGCGTATGGATCGTTGCCTTACTAGTACAACTGTACTATATAGTACTTTACATTGCCGGCGGAACCGTGGGGGCCGTGGGGGCTCAGGTCCACACAATTTTGGTGCACCATACAAAGAAATACATAAGGTGTCATCACTTTGGGCCCCCGCAACTTTTTTTTTTTTTTTTTTTTTTTTAACCCGGAATTACGTAAGTGGCACTAAATAGAAATAGATCAATCTTGAAGTGTGAGCGCGGTAAGGTTATGTTTTTCCAATGTAGACCTTTTTTTTTATTATTATTCGCTTGTCAGCTGAAGAAACCCAGAGATGGAAAGGGAGAGAGGAGCTGAGGACTTTTTGTTTTTGTTTTTGTTTTGTTTGTTTTTTTCTTGCTAGCTCATGAAACCCGGAAGTAGGCCCCCACGCTTTTAAAAACGTTCCGCCGGCCCTGCTTTTGGTAATATTCTTCACGCGACCTACAAGCGAACTGCTTACGTTTCTTTTTCTTTGGTTACTAGATCTTCATAGCAACGACTTCGAGGGTCACGTAATGTGGGCGGCGAAGGTAGGCTACTTGCACTGCGTCCGCATGACGTTCGGGCCGAGTTGAGCATAATAATAATGATAACAACAATATTACAATAATAATAATAATAATAATAATAATAAAAATGATAATAATAATAATAATAATAATATTAATGATAATAATAATTATTATCATCATTATTACAACATTAATAATAATTGTAATAATAGCTTTTGTTGTTATTGTGTACATAATGTACTTTTGATTTATTTTTTGCCGAATAAAATGAAGTGTGAATTGAAAAATGAAGTGTGAATATGAAAAAAGTGGTATGGATACACAAGTGACCACAAGTGACCACACGATCCTCCTGCAAATGCACCCAATTTTTCGCACGAATCAAAGTTCAAAACTGGAGATACAACCACGAAAGGAACAATGGTGCCATGGTGGAACCAAAAGGACCAATAATCAAAACGCATCTATGTGAAATTTGCTGGGAAAAGACGGTCGTTGTAAATCGAGATCTGGATGTGACTGAAGTGCTCATCAGCTTAGTCCCATATTTATTTATTCAGTCTTCTTTAAAAACAGGGTAGTCTTTTCAGAGCCAAAAGGCCTGCTTTTAAAAAGAGCCCTGTTAACATAAATATAACAATTACACATCGAAAACATATTTGCATAAGTGTAAACAAAAAAAAATAATTACATCAAAACCAAAATATACCAAGTCAAAACACAATAACAACTAAACAGGAAGACAAACAAATAAACAAACGAGACAGAAACCATTAAAATAAGCTCATAACAGAACAATATGCTACATTAACAAGACAGGGTAACCAACCTGCCACATAACAGTTGTGGCTACAGTTAGTGCGCAAAACTGTAAGAATGAATGAACCAGAATTTGCGTCAAATCTGCACTTATAAGTTGATTGATTGTATTTGGGTCTTAAAAGAGATGAGTGTTGTTGCCGTTCGAATGTGGGTTGGGAGTTTGTTATAAATACTGGGTGCTATGAAAGAAAAGGATCGCTTTTTAAATTCGGTGTTGGGCTTTGGAATGAACAGTGGATTTAGAGTAGAATGACGGGTGACATAATATATAGGACGTTTTGTGGCAAGAACATTCAGGTAATACGGTGCTAAGTCATTAAGTATCTTGAAAACAGAAATACAATACTGATAGTTGATTCTACTGTCGACACTTTGCCACCCAAGTCTATTCAAAAGAGTTTCTTTGGTAGTTGAGTAGTCCGCATTTAAAACCAGTCTTGCATATCTGTTCTGGGTTCGTTGCAATTTGACAAGGTCTGTTTTGTTACACTTCCCCCAAACCACCGAGCAATAATCTATGTGAGGTTAGATAAATAAGTAATACAGCTGTGCCAGAATTGTTTCTGTTAGAAAAAAAAAAAAAAAAAACTTTATCCTCCTGATACATGCTATTGCTCGATTAACTTTTCTAATTATATTAGATACATGTAATGACCAGTTTAAACTCTGGTCAAGAATTACACCAAGGTACTTAATATTTGTAACGATTTCAAGGTAATCTTCTTCATGAGTAATTCTTAGAATCTGGTTTCTAATTCTACGTTTGGTTCCAAAAACCATAACTTTTGTTTTTGTGGCATTGATTTTCATTTGATTAATTCTGAACCATTCACACAATGAATTATATTCCTTTTGCAGGGTCATTTGAACACTAAGAATATTTTTTCCCTTGCAAAACAATGCCGTGTCATCAGCGTGAAAGGGTGATTTTAGTTTGATTTTCAAAAGATAAATTACACATATCATTGATAAATAAACAAAAAAGTAAGGGCCCCAGAATGGAGCCTTGGGGGACACCAGAGGTAACTTTCTCAAAAGCACTCTGGGCTCCTTGAAAAGAAACACATTGCTGTCTGCTACAAAGATAAGATGAAAACCATTGTAGTTCAGTTGTTTTTATGCCATAGTAAGGCATTTTTGATAAGAGGATTTCATGCGATATAATATCGAAGGCCTTTTATAGATCTAAGAAAATTGCACCTGTTATAAGGCCAGAATCAAGGTTATTTAGCAAAAAAAAATCAGTAATTTCAATTAAACATGTAGCCGTTGAATGCTTTTTGCGAAAACCTGATTGCCTCTGCGATAGCAGTTTGTTTTCTTGCAAGTATTCGTAAAGTTGTATGTGGACCGCCCTTTCAAGAATCTTTGACACACAAGATAATAGGGATATCGGACGAAAGTTGCCCAGTTTACTTGTATCACCACCTTTGGGTACAGGAACAATCTTGGCCTTTTTAAAATCACTCGGGAATTGCCCAGAGTTTAAAGATTTGTTTAAAATACATGTAAGAGGTTCCGCGATGTACGGAGCTGCGGATTTCAATAGCCTTGGATGTCAGTCATCTAAACCGGCAGCTTTTTTGACGTCTATTTTTTGTAATTCTTTTTTGACAAACTCTATTTCAATTTCTTTGAATTTGAAAATTGATTTCACTTGTGACAATGTATTAAGGGAGTTAAAACACGTTAATATGCTTCACTTCAACATGTTGCAGCAAAGCATCGACAAGAACACCCAGGGGTGAGTTTTCCCGTTTGCGAGGTGAGGTTGGCTTATTGTATGAGACTACCCGTACCATCTCATCTTTGATATTATCCCACTGTGAAATACCATGGCGAAATCAAAACGCAAACATTCTTTGAAAACTAACACTTTCTATGGAAAACCCGGAACTGAAGACTTCCGTTGTACTCTCTAAAAAAAATCGAGTGAAAATTTTCACTCTAAAAAGAGTGAATACAAAAAAGAGTGAATTTCGAGTGTAATTGGAGTGAATTTTGAGTGAAAATGCTCATTTTCACTCATTTTGGAGTGACGTCAGGGATCACTCCAAAATCTTAGAGTGATCCCTGACGTCACTCCAAAATGAGTGAAAATGAGCATTTTCACTCAAAATTCACTCCAATTTCACTCGAAATTCACTCTTTTTTGTATTCACTCTTTTTAAAGTGAAAATTTTCACTCGATTTTTTTTAGAGAGTAAGCTCCCGAAACGTATTACCAATGATAGCATATACAATGTGTTACATCATCTCCTGAAACATGACATTGGGGATGCAGCTCTGGAAGAGGAGCAGATAGAGTATATAACTGGAGAACTGAAAATGATATATGCAAATCTAAACGTGGAAATAGCTAGACATTACAGCAGTATTGCCATCCAAAATGGCCGCCACCATTTCAGCAGGGTAACTTCCAATGGAATTCTTTTCGACAATACGCTGTTAGATACATCCATTCAGGGCGACCCGTTATCCTCCCCAAATCGGATCAGCAACAATGCCACACCTGCTAGCCCTATTAGACAGGGCAGAGCCAGGCAAAAACTGCCTTTTTTTTCCAGTCAAGGTTTTCTCACTTGATTCTGGTACTTTAGACCATATTTAACAAAATAAGCTTCTGCGCCATCTTGAAATCTGTCCCAAATCCAAGATGGCCGCCAAATATCCAAAATGGCCGCCAGAGGACCTAAAAAGTGCCTTCTGTGGTTAAGATTTGTCTGGGGATGGGTTTTTTTTTTTTTTTTTACTCTATTTGATGATAAATGGTAAGAGGAATAAGATTCAGTAAATTAAAATTAAAATCAGTTTCTTTTTTATTGCGAAAATCCAACATGGCCGCCAGACGCAGCTCCCGAAATTAATAAATGTCATAATAACCGGAGGGCCAAACCCTAAGAACTTGCTTACTTAACGAGTGAGTTCCACTCTCTCTGCAAACTAAGTAGACCATGCTTATTTTCAAATTTTTATTGTAACAAACAACATTCCACTGGTCTACCTCAAAAAATTTGTTGCAAAAGCCTCCAAATCCAAAATGGCGTCCAAGATGGCCGCCATATTTACTGAATTTGCTATTTGAAAGATAAAATTTGATAGAAACATCAGATTTCAACAAATGTGATGTCATATGAAAGAAAATAAGATTTCCTACAAGTTAATACCATTTTTGTGGGCAATTGTGATAACTGAATTGAGATATAAAGGAAAAACACTCATTATTGATATTTTTCTGAAAAAGGAAAATCATGAAAATGCTTGATTCAGCATAAATCAGAAAAAGACTGAAGGATTATCTTGAAACATTTTTAAGAATTTTGTTTAAAATTAGGGGTCAGTACCATTTGCGGTTCAGGAGTTATAATGTCTCAAACTTGAAAACTCACCATGTTAAAATTTCCACTTTAGCTGTGAAAAGACTTTGTTGGTCATAAAGAGAGTCTGCACGCGCCAAGACTACTACACGCACCACTGGCACTGACGCTTGCAGTAGTGCTGGTGGTGCGTGTAGTAGTCTTGGTGCGCGCAGACTTTTTTGACAAACAAGAGTTTGTGCCTGCAAACTAACTTTTCATACCAAGTGGTAGCTCAGGTGACGCTGATCGTTATCATTTTAAAGTAGATTGTTCTGATATGTTTTTATGCCGCCGCCAACGAAGTGGCCGGAGGCATTATGTTTTCGGGTCGTCCGTTGGTCCGTCCGTCCGTACGTACGTACGTCCGGACGTCCGTCCCGTTTTGTTTTTGTCGATATTTCAAGAATCGTGTGGTGGTTTTACATCAAACTTGGTATGAGGGTATATCCTGGGGGATAATACTTTGTTTGGATTTTAGGGTCATGGGGTGAAAGGTCAAAGGTCACAGGTTATTTTGTGAAAAAAAGGTTGAAATTTCATGTTTTTCTCCATATCTCGCAAATGGTTAAAGGTATCTTCATGGAACTTAGTGTATATTATATGCTTGTACCGATGGGCAGTGATTATCTAGGAAAGTTATGGGTCATGGGTCAAAGGTCAGGGGGTCAAAGGTCGAGGTCAACTCCTCAAAATATCACTACTTGTATTTATGCAATACCTGAAGGTTTGTTTTCTTAACTTGATGTATGCATGTATTACCAAATATATATTCTGTGGGAAGTTTTTGCCAAAAGGTCAAAAGTCAAAAGGTCAAAGGTCAAGTGAAAGTGCTTAATTGCACTTTTTCCTCCATATCTCGAAAGTAACTCAAGGTATCATCATGAAACTTAGATATTTACGCATGTTCTACCTGACAGTGATTCTCTTTGGAACTGTGAGATCAAAGGTCAAAGGCCAGGCTTAGATAATGCTATTTTACCATTTGATACTGAAATTATACTTTTTCTCAATACCTTGAAAATTACTCAATGCAGAAACTTATAAAAGGGTCAAAAGTCAAGTAAAAATCATCAGTTCCCCAAATACCTGCACTCTGACATGTTAATCATTCATCCAATTATTGAACCTAGTTCTACGAAAGTGAACATTCAGCACATTTGTGGCAAACCTGCCATTTCAATATTTTGCCAATTGTGTGAAACTGTCATCACACATTGTCAAGACATTGATTTGTGGCAAACCTGTCATTTTAATATTTTGCCAATTGCGTGAAACTGTCATCACACATTGTCAAGACATTGTACTATAGACCTATTAGGAGAACCATGCATTATGGCGGAGGTATAACAGTCGCCGTAGCGACATTTCTAGTTTTTTATACTAAGCTGTCAACAGTTATCAATGTTATGGTTTCTTGAAAAGAAATTGTGATATCTCCGTATGTTTTAGGCTTCATTTTATTTATCTATAATCAAGTCAAATCTTGATTGATAATTTGATGTATTTTTAGAATTTCTTGTATTGCTGTCTATCATAATACCGTCCTTGTTTAAACCATATTGAGGGTTTATTTATTCATTTATTTTTTTTTTTGGGGGGGGGGGGGGTGGAGCTCATTTTAGTGTTTGGGTAAGGCCCGATCTTTGATTTAAAAACAGAAATGCTTCTGTATCAAAGATATGCTTTTGTACTTGTATGTTACTCTGCTGTTGTAGAAACGTGAATGATGATGGCATATGTGTAATAATATCTGATCCGTACATGTCCTTGAAAGCCCTTCTGATCCCAGCACCCCCTCCCCGAAAAATCCGACATGGCGGCAATTTCTCAAAGTTGCCTTTAAAGGTAGGGAATCCCATTTGCATGCCTCAAATGAAGAGTTGTATAAATACAGTGGTATGTTGAAGAGAGTATCATTTTAGAAACTCCCATAAAGTATTGAAAGTGGAAGGTAACATTTAGTGCATTTTTTGACCGTTAGATTTTGAATTGAATTTTTTTCGGGGCTCACCGTAAATTCCAGTACAATACTAGGCTACCTTTGCAGACCCATGCACTGCATGTGTGTCCATCATGTATATTTTGTGAAGAAAGTTCATCAAAACTTACAAACATTTCTATATACATTCTTGCCACACACTCTATGAGTTATTACATCAGCTCTTATACTTTTAGATTTGTGTTTATAGATAAAAAATACAGAAGACTGCAACAAAAAGGCTTAAGTGTTAGTTTGAAATTAAAATAATACATTTAATTTGCCGCAATAAACTTTGTAAGCTTTGATGGCATGCAATCTTGAAGTTTTTGAGTGATTGATCCAAATTTTGTTTTAAACTTTCTATAGCATGGTTGTTTCAAGCTTCTACCTCTATTTGAAAGACATTTTTTGCTTCATCTCATCTGCTCCAGAACAATCTACTTTGAAATAATAGCGATCGGCGTCACCTGAGCTACCACTTGGTATGAAAAGTTAGTTTGCAGGCACAAACTCTTGTTTGTCAAAAAAGTCTGCGCACACCAAAACTACTACACGCACCACTGACACTGCTACAAGCGCCAGTGCCAGTGGTGCGTGTAGTAGTCTTGGCGCGTGGAGACTCTCTTTACGACCAACAAGGTCTTGTCACAGCTAAAGTGGAAATTTTAACATAGTGAGTTTTCAAGTTTGAGACTTTATAACTCCTGAACCGCATATGGTACTGACCCCTAATTTTCTCCAAATATTAATTATATGTTAAACAAAATTCTTAAAAATGTTTCAAGATAATCCTTCAGTCTTTTTCTGATTTATGCTGAATCAAGCATTTTCATGATTTTCCTTTTTTCAGAAAAATATCAAAAAATGAGGATTTTTCCTTAAAATCTCAATCCAGTTATCACAATCTCCCACAAAAATGGTATCAACTTGTAGGAAATGTTATTATCTTTCATATGATATCACACTTGTTAAAATCTGATGTTTTTATCAAATTCTATCTTTCAAATAGCAAATTCAGTAAATATGGCGGCCATCTTGGACGCCATTTTGGATTTGGAGGCTTTTGCAACAAATTTTTTGAGGTAGACCAGTGGTATGTTGTTTGTTACAATAGAAATTTGAAAATAAGCATGGTCTACTTAGTTTGTATAAAAGAAAGAGTGGAACTCACTCGTTAAGTAAGCGAGTTTTTAGGGATTGGCCCTCCGGTTATTATGACATTCATTAATTTCGGGAGCTGCGTCTGGCGGCCATGTTGGATTTTCGCAATAAAAAAGAAACTGATTCTAATTTTAATCCACTGAATCTTATTTCTCTTACCATTTGTCATCAAATAGAGTAAAAAAAAAAACCATCCCCAGACAAATCTTAACCACAGAAGGCATTTGTAGGTCCTCTGGCGGCCATTTTGGATTTTTGGCGGCCATCTTGGATTCGGGACAGATTTCAAGATGGCGCAGAAGCTTATTTTGTTAAGTATGGTCTAAAGTACCAGAATCAAGTGAGAAAACCTTGACTGGAAAAAAAAGGCAGTTTTTGCCTGGCTCTGCCCTGTCTATATTGTCATGTCTGACAGTCCCAACGCCCATGACAATGACCATAGCCCCGTGGATACTTCAATGTGTCTCCAGAGTTTATCACTTCAAGTCAAACACCTCTCGAAAGAAGTGAATGATCTTCGGGTGCTCGTCAATGCACTAACTCCACAAAATAATGAAAGTGACCGGCATGTAACCGAGAGAATCAATGGCCTTACTGCTTCAACGGGGGAGCATCAAACATCTGCCCAATATCCTAGCGCTGACGAACAACTGAGAGCTTACCGTGACAAACACAAAGTACAACATGCCTCGGTAATCACACCCCAATCTGTGACTTCAGAAGGAGCCTCCCTTCTGATCACTGGTGACTCAATGACAAAAAAAGATAGTACCTTCGAGATTATCAAAGCGACGACGAGTTGCTAGCAAATCCCTCCCCGGTGCGCGGATAGAGGATGCGTTTGAGGCAACATGTGCAGCGGCCAATCAACATCAGCCTGATGAAATACTCCTCCATCTGGGGACGAATAATCTACCCCATGACGACGACAACGAGGTGATTGCCAAATTAGCATCTCTGGCTGACCAGATAGTCGAGGAGACTAGTGCTTCTACCATCACACTCTCATCGATCATACATCGCGCAAATGAAACAACAAAGGAATTCAGCAAAGTGGAAGATGTGAACAGAGGTCTCAAACTTCTAGCCAATAAGCACGGCTGCTCATTCATCGACAACAGCAACATCGACCCTCGCTCACACCTGTCGGTAGATGGCGTACATCTAAATGGCTTCGGCATTCGTGCTCTCGCTATAAACTACATAGCACACATTCGCGGAAACACGATGCGTACCACCGATGAGTCATCGGCGAGTTTTTGGCAGCACCATCATCAGAAATTCCGTCGGAGACAGAAAGGGAGGGTATTCCCTCGCGATTGGATGGGCAGTCTGGAGACCGCCAAAAGACTGCTGAACCCCAACCACTGAACTCTGATGGTCAAGTATACATGTATGAACACCTAGTAGATGGTCACACTCCAAATACAGATTTATGTGGGCTGAAAATACGTCACCCTAATGTTAACTCGCTCCCCAGTATAAGTCGTGAGATTAAAGCAACTCATTTGATTAGTACCCATCTGAACAATTTTACCGGATTGAAAGTAGCCAAATTATTGTTTGTAGCCTTCTGCCCAAAATAGATGAAATTCGATATATTTTGATATTTGATTTTTATATTTTGTGCATTTCTGAAACGTGGCTCCATGAACAAATTGGAGATCATGAGATTCTGATAGAGGGTTATAATATTATAAGAAAAGACCGTGTGTGTAAAAGAGGAGGAGGTGTTTGTTTATATGTTAGAAGTTCTTTAACTACAACCGATAAAAGTGATTTTGTTGAGGAATATGATATTGAGTCAGTATTAATTGAACTGAAATGTAAGAAAATGAATTTATTGGTAAGTTGCATATACCGCTCCCCTAATGCTGGAAATGAGTTTTTTGAAATATGTACCAGTGTGTTTGAGAAATTATTAATGGATAACAAGGAATTTATTATTTTGGGTGATTTTAATGTTGATTATAGTGGTGGAAATAACTCACCAATCCATGCATTAGAATGTCTTTTCTCTTTACATCAGCTTGTCCACAAGCCAACACGCGTTACCGCCTCCTCTTCTACGTGTATTGACCTTATACTTACTACAATACCTGAGAGCCATATTATAACTGATGTTGCACAGATCTCGCTAAGTGATCATTACATGATTTTCACCTGTGTTAAGTGTTCAGCTAGAAACTCAGGCCATAAATTGGCCCGTTTCAGAGATTTCAGTGAATTTAATTGTGATGATTTTGTCAATGATATATGTAACTGTGATGTTTTGACAAATCATCAAGATTTTTCATCTCAAATTATTTGTGATGATATTTGGCAAAATTGGATAAATGCATTTCTGAAAATATGTGATAAACATGCACCAATTAAATATATTCGAATAAAGAATAGATATAACCCATGGATAACATCAGAAATTATTGGTATGATGTATAAGAGAGATTACCTTAAACGTAAGGCTATATGTGCTATTTCTTTGAATGAATATCGAAAACAAAGAAACATTGTCACTGATGCAATTCGTAAATCAAAGAAAATGTATTTAGCATCAGTTTCTGAAACGTATAAAAACAACCCTAAGAAACTTTGGAAGGAATTACATAGAGCCACGGGTAATTCGAAGTATCGTAATAGTGTTCATAATGAAATAAGTTCTGATAAATTGAATTTTTTTGTAAATGTTGGGCAGAAAATTTTTAACTCTTTTGATAATACATCATTATGTTGGAAAAACACGAAATGTCTTTACGAATTTAGATTCTCTGATATACAAGAGGATGATGTACTAAAATTTTTACGTGAACTGCCCAAAGATAGTAATTTAGATATTTTAGATATAGGTAGTAAACTTTTGAATATTGCCGCATTATATATATCTAAAACTTTGACTGGTATTTTTAATTGTTCGTTAAAGAGTGGACTTGTAGTTGAAGATTGGAAATTCGCCCGTGTCACCCCTATCTACAAAGGGAATGGAGATAAAGAAGTTTTGTCAAATTACAGACCGATCTCGGTTGCCTCTCATGTTGCAAAAATTCTTGAGAAATTTGTCCAAAAGCAGTTCATTTCTTATTTACTTCATCACGAACTGATTACTGTTGAACAGTCAGCATTTTTACAATATCATTCAACTGTTACATGCTTGCACAGAGTAATTGATGACTGGCTTGAAGCTTTAAATGCCCGTGAAGTAGTGGCAGTGTGTTTCCTAGATAATAGGTATATCCAAATGTTTTGATGCAATTTCGCATGATTTACTACTTTTGAAATTGCAATATCATGGAGTTTATGGCACTGAATTATGCTGGTTTGAGAGTTACCTGAAAGGAAGGAAACAAGCAGTATGTTTGAATGGAAAGCTATCAAAGCCAAACAAAGTAACAATAGGAATTCCTCAAGGTGGAGTTCTTGGACCCATACTCTTTTTGCTCTTTATCAATGATATCACTCAGAGTGTTCATTCGGGTATCTGTAATATATACGCTGACGACGTTGCAATTTACAGCTATGGGAAAAATGTGAATGATGTTGAAATAAGGCTTCAAGCCTGTATTGATGAAATATATAGCTGGTATAGAAATAACAGATTGAAAATCAATGCTGATAAAACAAATGTAATGGTTGTATCCTCACGTTGTAAACCTAATTTGAAGGATTTAAATGTGAATCTAAATGGAATCAGACTTAAACAAGTCGATTGTGTAAAATATTTGGGTGCTAATATAGACAGTCATTTGACTTGGGACAATCATGTAAAACAGCTGTGTAAAAGCTTAGTGTTTTCCTTACGACGACTTAGTAGCACCCTTGACACTCGGTTACTTAACATCCTATACAAGTCTACCATTCAACCGTGTTTTGATTATGCTTGTTCTGTGTGGGGAAACTGCTCCGCAAAAAAATCGCGAATCTATACGACGCATTGAAAAAAGAGCTGCCCGTGTAGTTTCCAAACAGTTTGGCCATGGTGATATAAACGTGACTGAATTGTTTAAGCAATTGAAATGGCAAAGCCTAGAAACCCGACGTGATTATTTTCTTTGTATGCTCATGTATCAATGCATTCACGGTACAGCACCAGTTTGGCTTTGCAATGAAGTAGAAATGTATTTTGATAGACATGGCCTAAACACAAGAAATGCAAATTCGTTAAATGTAGTATACCGAAGCCAAACAATGAAATGTTTAAACAATCTTTCAGATACTCGGGCTCCATTGCCTGGAATTCTCTTCCCACTGAATTGCAAAATGCAACAACTCTTTTTACTTTTAAAAGGTTTTATAAACGTACCTTTTTTTAAGACATACATTGTGAAATAACAGTTCTTAGTTATTCAATGATTTGAAATGTATGTATACAGCCGTCACTACATTTTTATTTTGCCTATGTCGTGTATTTGTATATTCAATGCGGATTGTAAACTTCTTTTCTTTTATTTTAATTTTGTGAGCTTTTCCTGCACGGGGATTCCTTGGATATTTCATTATGTATGATTTTATTTTTTCATTGATTGATTGATTAATAATTGTTATAATGGTTATTTTGAACTGCCGGGCTGTCACGTTTTACCAGTCACCTACCACATTTCATCTCTGTATTTCAGTAGGCCTATACATAGAAATGGAGGTTTGTTGTGTCGCTTTTTTTTTTTTTTTTTGGACAAGTTTATGTATATGTATAATGCCATCGCCAGTGTCGTATTACTGTATATTGTTGTGTTTCTAGAATGTGTATTATGTATGTGTGCATTGTTTATGTGAGTATATTTGCCTGTGATATGTGATCTTGTGTTGTATCACTGCATGTGGTGCGAGTGTATGCTCGAGTGAGTTTTGTGTGTGGGCGTGTGTGGTGTGTCTGTGATGGCGTGTCTGTGATGGTGTGCGTGTGCGTGTGTCTGTTATAGTGTGCCTGTGCGTGTGTATTTGGGTGTGTGTGTGTGTGTGTGTGTGCGCTTGTGTGTATGTGTGTAACTGAGCGTGCCGTGTGTGAACTGTAGGTTTGACAGAGTGCCTGGTGCTGTATAAATGGGGTTGCTGAAAACTGCGTGTTTCAGTCTTGTGTGTATTGACTCTGTTTGGTGCGAATAGTGGGTAGCATATACGCCAAAACTCTTTTTCTTTTTCTTTTTTCTTTTTTTTTTTTTACGAATTGTGCATTTGTATCCCAGTCCGGCAGTCCTTTTTGTTCTAAATCGGTTGAAAATTATTTTTTTTTTTCTCGCTTTTTGATAGTGTCTCTTTTATAGTATCCCCTGTGCAGGAAAATGCATTGTTTTTACACAGGACTTCGATGTAAAACAGCTTTTAGCTGATCGTTTTTATCCTGTATAAATATGTTTCAATAAATAAATAAATAAATAAATTGAAAATGGCGAACAACAAACAAATAAACACATACCAGCTAGATAAAGAATACAATTGTTTCGAACATTATAGACTGCAGTTTTAGAATCCTCAGTATGAGACGAAAAGATAACTCTGTTATACGATCCATGTATTTATTTTCTTGTTCATGTGAGAACATACAAAATAAGAGACAGCAGGTCGTCAGCATGCCTATATACGCAATAGCCCGGCATAAAGCGCCAGAGAAAGATTGCCTAGAGGCTATCCTTATTTTTGCTCCTAAACTTGATCCTACTTGTGCTTACAGAATACCACTTATCTTAAGATCTCATTAACATCTAATTACATTTAATTAACATATCAAGTTACGTCCCTATCCTAAACTGGGAGAGAAATAAGGATCGCTGACGTCACTATACTATTTCTCCTCCTACGCGCGGTGTTACAAAATACCAATCGCGTATTTAGGAGCGAGAGCTGTCCTAGGATCCTTACAGAATATCACCCCCGGTTGACAATGACAATGTCAACCGGTGTTTTAGTCAAATGCGTACGCGGGCGCACGGCGCGAGTTTCCTATAGGGACCTGCGCTATCGACTCCTCTTTGGCGCTTACGCTTTGGCCCATTTCCCCGAGTCCGAAGAAGTCCGATTCACTGTAGTCAGTGGTCCTGGGGGCGGGGGGAGGGGAAGGGTGGCAAGGTCAAGACCCCCCCCCCCCCCCCCCCCCCCCCCGACGGGAAGAATCTAAGGGCGGAATCTTTGGGAATTGAAATTCAGGAGTGTTGTGACTTTTTTTTTCGATTTTTTTTTTTTTTTGACGAACCAAAAGTGTGTGTGTGTGTGGGGGGGGGGGGCTGCAGCCCCCCAACCCCCCCCCCCCGCTTCCGCGGCCCCTGACAATAACAAACACATATGCACGCACCCTGGCATTACTACAGACTGCGCGATGCGCAAAGAAGACAACGAAGGCAACGTTACTTAGTAACACCTACGCACACTCCTGATGACAGCTCAACTTCGGTAATCTTCAATAATAATATATAATAATAATATATAATAATAATCAATGCTAACGGTGTTCGGCAGTATCATCAACAGCGCCATCTACACTACCGGGACTATGCCCCTTTAAATAAGATAGACAAGGGGGAAAATACTGAGCAACAAGTACTATACAATATGCATGCCGTAGCTGCTAACAAGATATTGCTTTAATTTTCGTTGGAATGAGGCTATAAAGTGGTGCAGCTTGTAAGTTCCGTAGGGAGTTCATTCCAGCTCTTAGGCCAAGTGAACATATAGTTGTTGTTGTTTTTTTCGCAAAAGTTTGTTCGGGTACGTGGAAGGTGATACGCATAACGTTGGCGGGTTGGATAATCAAGAACTGTATAGTTTCTTGTAAACATTTGAGAAAATGCATCTGGTAATTTGCCAGTTGAAAATTGAAACATAAACAGGCAAACGTTGTAAGAAAATAACTCAGGAATTTTCAAAATTTTATTGGTCACAAAAAGTTCATTCGTGTGCGATAAGTATCCAGTGTGGCTTACATATCTAATAGCGCGTTTTTGCACAATAAATAACGAATCGATAAGGTTTTTAGAAGCATTTCCCCTCGCCAGAATCCCATTATTAAGATAGGGAGATATCAAAGTTGAATATACTCTGTAGAATATTACATGGAAAATAATAACTAAGTTTGTTTAGAACCCCTGTATTTCTAGCAATAATTCTACTTACATAACCAACATGGGTTCTCCAAGATAAATCACTATCAATGTAAAGACCCAAAAATTTTGTACTATTGACCTGTGAAAAATCAGTGTTGTTGATCTTGACAGAGATAGGTAGTACATGTGGGGAATTACTAAACAAAATGTAATGAGTTTTTTCAATGTTTAAGGTAAGTTTGTTTGCAAAAATCCAAGATTGAACAGAAACAAGTTCTTCATTTATTATGTTTATATGCTCATCAGGATTTTGATGAGAAAAGAACAAATTTGTATCGTCTGCAAAACAAACGAAGGAAAGGATCTTAGATGAGTTCTGAATATCGTTAATATACAAAATAAAAAGAAGTGGACCTAACAGGGAACCCTGAGGAACACCGCAAGAAATTAACTTAGGTTGGGAATTGCGACCGTGGATACTTACAAATTGTTTTCTATTTGTCAGATAATCAGAAAACCATTCTAGCGCCTTACCCCGAATTCCGTAATGATTTAACTTATAAAGTAAAATATCATGATCTATTGTATCAAACGCCTTTGAAAAATCAAGAAAAAACACCAACAGCATGAGATACATCATCTATAGCATGAGCTATCTTATCAATAAACTTGAGTAATGCGTGAGTTGTACTATGTTTTTTGCGAAATCCAAATTGAGAATCAGTAAAAATTTTTGACTGAAGAAGAAAATTAAGGGTACGTTTATACACAAGTCTTTCGAGTATCTTTGAAAAGGAAGTTAAAAGAGAAATAGGACGACAATTATTAAAATCTTTTCGACCTTTTTTAAAAATGGGAACATCTCTGGTGACTTTCATTTACAAGGAACTTTACCACTAGATGAGGATTGATTTGAAATAAAAGTAAGAGGTGAAATTATTTCATGAATCACTTTTTTTACAAAAAAAAATAATAATTCACTGTGCAGACACAGTTATAATTGCCAAGATACACTTTTCTCTTTCCACTACAAAGTTATATTACGTGACTCGTGTCCATACATAGCATGCATACATAAGTACTATGTATATCATTTCTCTATATGAAAATCAATCTACACAGATTTTTTTTTTTCAATTAGCATGAACAATAGTACAACAAAAACGAGACTGCACATATGAACTTCCACCCTAACTCACGTTTACACTGATGCGCTTCGTAGCTGCATCTATCCTATTTGGGTACACAATTTAATATGTATCAAATGATTTGTAAAGAAGTATAGGTCATTATGCTTTTCCAGGGGCCGCCCTCAATCTCAAGCTTCAGTTTAAAATGACGGTCTCCTGCATTTTGTATGCATTGATTTGATTGAGTCATTAATGATTTTCCAATTGTCCTTGTATGATTAGAACTCATCTATACAATATATCACTATTGGTACATTATATCATATCTATTATACTATCATATATTTGCATTCAGTTTGTGTTGGATATAATCTGAATAGTATTGGAAAATAATATTACGTTGTATGTACTTTGTAGAAAATGCAATAATAAATTAAATCAAATTGAATCAAACACGCTCTTTCTATGATAATGAAAACGGATGGCTAATAACTGATCAGTGGGAATCAGTGAGAATGCCGGCTGATGATTGTTCCAATCCTTGTGGTTCTCATTTAAGAGTATATTATATATCTATTGTTGTGTGAACATTTTTTGCTTAAGAATGGTCTCATATTCAAGAAATGTGTAGTTTAATGTTTCCAGGATAGCATGTCTGTTCAATGACGGGGAAATAAAAACTGCACATTATTTGAAAATGAGACCATTCTGACGCAAATTTCACACAATTGATATATAATGTACTCTTAAATGAATCCCACAAGAATTGGAACAATCATCCCCCAGCATTCCCACTGATCAGTTACTAGCCATCCCCTTTAAGCATATCGTTGAACAATCAATATGAAATCCAAATAATGACTCTATGTGCAAAGCTCTTGAATATCTGAGAATATGCACTGAATTCAAGTATCCACCTCAAAGATTCCCAAATTAGGAAAACAAAAAACACACATTTTACCTAGATACACGCCTGTATGGATATCACATGACAGTTGGGCTTTTCATTTGCATATCAGCGTGACCCAATTATAACACTAGAAAGTTCAACATTAATTAAATAATCGCATGAGCAGCAGAATACTTATACGTTAAGCAACTAACTCATCGGACAAACAAACAAGTAAAATGCATGGATGTTATTGAAATTGATACCAAGATTGAATGAAACAAATGGGCCAAGGGGGAAAACACTTAAAATGAAATTTTAAAGAGTCATTGCAAGAGAGCTTCTTTAAATAAAATAAAGAAACACAAAACCGTTGATGCATTCCTAAAACTTGTTGATGGTACTCACCACGGACAGTGACAAGGGTGCTGTTGTCGATTGGGTTATTGTCTAAGTAAACACGGCAGATGTACCTGCCGGTGTCTTTGAGTTTGATAGGTTTCGTAAACACCAGACTGTAATCTTCTGTTATGTTGAGGGATCCTTCTTCAATCATCCTGCCAGCTCTTACTCCATTGGACAACACTATCAAGTCCTCGGTAGAATCATCTGTCATGCAGAGAGACAATACAAGAGGGGCGTAATTACGCCCAATGCCAATAGGAGATGCGTTGTCATTGCAAACTGTTGTTATAACAGCAAGAACATCACAAGGGATCTCACAAGTTACTCTGTGTGCGCTGCACTGTCAACTGAAAAAAAGAAAAGAAAAAAAGATTCAATCGTACTTTCCTGAAATAGCAGCACACTGGTAGGATTACTTTATTAAACAATCTCAACGAAACAGGTTCGCTGTGAAGTGAAACATAGACGGCGCATAGAAATCACCACTCATTTTGAATGGCAATGTGCTTACATTGAAGAAAGCCTCCTTTCCCAGAATCCATTCAATTCAAATCAACTTCAAATCTATTTCACTTTTCGACAAAAAACATAACACTTCACTTTCTTTTATTGTACCAAAGATAATTTAAGCTATATAAAGTGCAATTAACTGAATTTACAGCGATTGCGATGTATAATGTTTGTAGTGTGAAAGCCCCCCAGATAGAGAGAAAGACCTAAAGATAAAAAAAAAAATAAATAAAAAAATAACCCCAAGAGATCCAGGGGGTCTCACGCTCACCCGAGTATGTCAAGTTCACCTTTCAGGCAGTCAGTAATCTGAATTACACCCAGCTCTACTAAAATTTTACAAGGGGGGGGGGGGGGGGAGGGCACTCATTGATCCACCATAAACTTACTCATAGTTTTAATTTAGCTTTATTATTTCGTGTTACAGATAAGAATATCCCCTGAAATATTCCTTCTATTTGGGGGGGGGGGGGGGAGTTTGGGCCCCCTAGGGCTCCCATGGGAGAATGTTGCCCATTTGAACAAAACTAGATCATATACCAACTAGGGATGCTACCTGCCAAGGTTGGTAAAAATCCATCATGGGGTTTACAAGAAGAAGATAAGAATATATTATTTAGGCCCATATTTTGACCTCCCCACCCTCTAGATCCGCCATGAACAAACTTGAAAGTACACTTCCTCATAGTACTAACTTAGCTCTATCACGTTTTGGTTCTATAGAAAATGATTTTTAAAAAATGGGGTGTTTGGGGGCCCCCTGGGGCCCCTTGGTGGGGCAGGGTGTCCATTCTAAGAAATTTAGATCCTAACCCCATGGTGATGCTACCTGCCAATGAAAATTTATCATTATGTTCTAAAGAAGATGAAAATGTACGATTTCGGTCCCCATTTGGACCTCCCCTCCCCCCCCCCCCCCTCCCCGTCCTCAAGGGGGGGGGGGGCATCCCTAGATCCGCAATGAACAAACTTGAAAGTACAGTCATTAATGTACTAACTCATAGTACTAACTTAGCTCTATCACTTTTTGGTTCTAGAGAAAATGATTTAAAAAAAATAGGGGTGTTTGGGGCCCCCTGTGGGCCCCTTGGTGGTGCATGGTGTTAGGGTTAGGATGTAGATCCTAACCCCATGGTGATGCTACACACAGAGAAATTACGGTTCTAATATCGTTGTAACACCAGCGGCTCCATTTAGGGTTCTATTTTTGGGGGTGCTTATTTAGCACCCTATATTTAACACCATATATGGTGCATATTTGCACCCCTTCATTGGGTTCTCTTTTGCACCCAATAGGGTTCATATCGTTGTAACACCAGCGGCTCCATTTAGGGTTCTATTTTTGGGGGTGCTTATTTAGCACCCTATATTTAACACCAGATATGGTACATATTTGCACCCCTCCATTGGGTTCCCTTTCTGCACCCCATAGGGTGAACAAAAATTCAGTTGCAAATTTGCACCCTTTCTGGTTCATATCGTTGTAACACCAGCGGCTCCATTTAGGGTTCTATTTTGGGGGGTTCTTATTTAGCACCCTATATTCAACACCCTATAAGGTGCAAATATGGACCTCTATACAGGGTTCCCCTTCTGCACCTCATACCTGCACCCATTATGGTTCATACTGTTATTGTTGTAATTTTGCACCCTATGGGGTGATAAAGTCACCGCAATATAGGATGCAATACAATTTGCACACGTCTCTATTTAGGGTTACCTTTCTGCACCCCATATGGTGAAAATTATAACCTTTTTTTTAAAACCAAAATAATCATATACTGGATGCATTCACTGACTTCACAAACAATTACCTAAGGTAACACTCCAGACATGAAGCAAAAATAGCATGCACAGATTTACACACAGTTTCTCAGTCAATTAAATCCACAATCTTTCGAAAACTGAAGTCAGAGACTTCAATTCAACAACAAATAGAACATAAACATGATGAATACAGTGCATACTTACATATAAATTATTAACATTTTATTATATGTCTCATGGAAGAGGGACAAGTTAACAGCGATTTTCTTTTTCATGGTTTACTTTAAAATGAACATCAAATATACATTGTATTTCTACAAATTCTCATACGAGATGCATATTTTGTCATAAAAAGGGCAATGTAAATCAAAAATGTATGAAATTTGGTCAGTACATTGAATAAGAAGAAAAAAATATTCGTTCTTTCCATCAAATGATTACTTTTTCTTCTTTTAAAGGAAGTTACCACATTGACAAAAAGCACTAATTCTTTTTATACAAAAAATCCCTGAAGCTTGTGCAGAGTAATAGTAAACTATGTGACAAATATCTTTCACATTGTCCTTTTACTTCTAGAATGGATCATAGATATGTACCTTGAATTTACCGGTACATCTTACGGTAATCAAAAGCACCTTTATGACGCTCTTAGACATTAACAGCAATATGTCAACTCTGATTTCTCGTACACAAGTTATTGCCAAAACAATGAAGGGTATGGCAAAGTTCTGTCATATATGAAACTCACTACTTGTACTGACATATTCCATCCAATTCCAAGCTTGAGAGCTTGCGAATGTGCCCCATTATACAATTAGTATACTTCACATTTTGTTTTTCATATACAATTACACCAATGATAAGGTGAAAAAAAAAATCAAAAAATGAAGAATGCACATCTAAATTTGGTTACTTTTTTATGCACACAGCTAAAGATATGTCCCAGTTATAAATCTCGGGCAGAATAGCACATCTGAAAACACTTTTCATTGCATCAAATTAACATTAACAATTCCACAGAAAATGTTACCTCAGAAAGGGAAAATAAGGTTAACCAATCAGTGGTATGACAAACTGGACATAAAGAGGAAGGAATATGTCTTCAGTGAGACAAGTTTAAAAACAATTTTTTTTTGTTGATACATGGGTTTTTTTTTTTTTTCCTCCAAGCGATGGAAACAAGAAGCTCATTGTACTCAGTAGACCATAAATGTAATTACACAATGTATGCAGTTTAGCCCCAACATTCAAAATATTGTAAAGAGCAGTCGATTTTTCACATTTATAAAGCAGGTATTGGTATTGGCACCATCACAAGCATAATGATCAGGAGCAAAATATATTATTATTACTATTATCATCATTATTATTCCTATTATTATTATCATCATCATTATTATCATTATTACTATTACCATCAATATTTTACAGAGATTTATGATCATGCATGAGAAATACCTCAAGTGTTGATGTTACAGTCTCACAACTCTCCCAATCTTTTTAACACTTAATTTTCACCAAACCTTACACAAATATATCAGCACTTTATACAACCTACTTAAAGAAAGCTTGAAATTATAATCAGAGTTTGAGGGCAAGTCCACCTTCATATAGACCTACATGTAGATTGAGTGAATGCGCAGCAATAAGCCACTCCGGAGATAGCTCATGTGCACATAGGTACAAATGACCTTTCATTTTTCTCAATTGGTTAGGCACTTCACTCAATGCAAAGTGACATAATGCAGCAGCTTGCCCACCATAGCCATTTATGGAACTCATATTCAAACAAAGAATGAACCTAACCAGTGTAGATGAAGTGACCAGTATGGTTCGTCAATCAACACTTACGGAATCATCTATTTTATTAAGTGCTGTCTTGAATATGTTAACAAACTTTTTTTGTGTGTTAACATTGCCAAATACCAGGCTTGCTGTCAAGCGGATGTACTGGCAGGCACCATTTATAAGGATTCCATGAATAATCCTAGCATTACACATGCTTATCTCAGTGAAATTAAAAAAACCAACCTGTCTCTCGGTACAAATAACCTTTTTCTGCACATGCTCAAACTGGTACCCCAAACTGGCTTATACTATTAGAACACATCAGAAAAAATTGAAAAGCGGACATTCAGTTCAAAAGTTAATCTTTAAATCATTTGTGCAGTCGCAGCAGAGTGAGAAGAGTTTATGATGTCACATACGTAGAACAATTTAAGGAAAACCTAAAAAGAATTTCAATTGTTTTTTTCTTTTAGGAAAAACATGCACATTTACTTGACAAGTCACTAACGTATGTAAGGAATTGATAATAGTTTCTGCCTTCTTAAAGAGTGAAGTCCAGTGTTCTTTTATATGCAAAAAAAAGTAGATATGATATGTTGAGCTTTCTCAGGCTTTGGAACAAACTCTATTTTTTTAATCCTTATATACATAAAGGGTTTGTGAGAAAACCATGCTTTTGTCAAGTGTCACAAAGCTACTCCACTTATGACATTGCATTGCCAGAGATTGCCCAAAATTGACATACATTGTGTGGCTGTCTACTACAAAAAAACAGCAGGCGACTTATTTTTTTGTGTTCCCTACTTAAACAATCAATTCAAAGTGTGCATGTGTTGTTGAAGCACTGAGGCTATCGATGGTGAAGAAATAACTAAAATATGAACAATACAAACTAACCCCATCTAGTATGAAATATAATGGAAAGCATACTTTGAGTATTTCATATCCATTAGCAGATTCATATTTTCATCCATAATCCACCCTCCCCCCCCCCCAAAAAAAAAGAAAAAAAGAAAAAAAAAGATAAAAGTGAATAGAAGTCAAGTTCTTTTTAGACTCTGTTTAAATTTGAAATTTGCTAGTTCGTTCTCTTGTATTTTTCTATTATATATTTCTTTAGAGTATTCTTGTTAATATTCCAGGCCAGTGCATTCTAAGAAAGGGAATAACCTGACAACAGTTTAGAAGACAGAATAGATAGTTACTGTTATCTATGAAATTAGACATTTTCACATATATTTTGCAAAAAAAAAAAAATGCTAATCTTCATTTCATGGAGTGGCTTTATTCTCACCCTCGGCTAAAAACAGGGAGGTGATTACTTTCTGGATTAAAATGGAAAGATGTTTCTAGAGCCATGGTGTTTAGCAATTCTAATGGGGGGGGGGGGGAATTCAATGTGGCCCGTGTCAAATTTTATATGGTTTAAACATACATGACATATAGGAGTCTCATTATTATGCCTCCGCCCTTAATGGTGCCGGAGGCATATGTTTTCAGGTTGCCTGTCTGTCTCCGGGTCTGTACGGATGTATCTACGGAAAAATTGATGGGCTTTCATCAAACCTGGTTCAAGGATACTACATGATGCTGATGATCTTATTGGCTTTTGCACTATATCTACTAAAAGTCAAAGAAAATTTGAAAATAACTTTTTTGCTACTTCTCTAGTCAGGGAAATCGGTGCACTCGTGTGTACTGGTTGGTTGGCACATTCAGTTGGGTACAGCAAGGTTTCATCCTCTGCTTTCACAGGAAAGCCCACTCCCAACTTCTTGTTCTCGTAGTCAAGGTATATCTGCTCCTCTGCTTCAGCAAAATGCAGCATGGTCTTCATAGCTAATGTCATCTTACGTTGCATAAGTCGAAACTCCTCGAGCTCTAGTTTTTGATGCGTTTCTATAGCAGCTGCTTCAGCTGCCAAATAGTATGCCCTTCTGGCCATCACTCTCAGAAGAAGTGGCATGGCTTCCACACTGACTCAACGAGGAACCAGGATTGACATCCTGAACATCTTCCATCTCCAGCTCTGGCATCATATATGGCTCACCAGTCTCTCGAGGTTGACCTGCATCACTCATCCTGAAGACCATCATTGAACTTCATGCATAGTGAACTCGATGATAAATAATCAAACACAGGTCCCTTTGGCCCAGTATGAGACCAAGCTAACACCATGCATCAGCATGGATCAGCAAGGTTCAACCTGTAATTGAATAAAACAAAGTTCAACATACAATCAATATTGGAATATCTACCTGATAAAGTATGGGATCAAGTATTAGTACTTCTGAAGTGATTTACCGTTTACATACCTTGTTTGTGTGACTTATTTTATGTCATGTCTAGCACATGCAACTTCTCCAGTGGATATTATCTAAATTCACATATCGTGTATCATTGCTTATGCTCTGTGATAACAGACATTTTATGTTTATAACACACATTCTATTTTCATTGATAGACAACAAGGAGTCAAGGCCAACCTAAATTTTCTGACTTCAATCTTCATACATGTCTTAAATTCTCCTAAATGAACCAGGAACACTATTTTTCTTCATTAGGCACATCATACATGCCTACATCGTTCTTTCTGTCAACTTCACAGAAACCAATATCCAACTGAGCCTCAACTCGGCTCAAACGTAATAATTCCCATTAACGAAAATGATGCGACTATATCCGGTCACCTATTTACGTACGTACCTTGGTAACTGCGTCCAGCAGCCCCATACGCATAGCGTAATTACGCTATGCATATGGGGCTGGTTGGTCGTAGTTAGTACCTTGGTTGAGGCTTTCCGTATTAACGTGCACTTTCATTGACTTATTCGCTATGCTTTACTGTATGTATGATCGCACTTCTGACATGTTAGTACACATGTACCTCGATACAACTCTTTCGCATCAGTTTTCACCACTCAGCATTCTATGAGCATAATTCACACATATCATCGATTACTGTGAAATATTTTCAACGGAATTACAGTACAATTATCTACTCACAACGTTTGGCTTATCGAAAAGATTAATTCATCATCCAAACCTCACGGTCGTCTGTCCATTCCAAACGAGGAACGTTAGTAGTATGCACGTACGTATACCGCGCGACCTACGGCGTGGCGTGCGCATGCGATTTTAGCTTTGCCATTGACCAAGTGCTCAACGGTCCACGCGTGCACGCATAATACGTGTACTTGTACTCGTTTGCTTTCTCTCTATGATAAGGTCATTGAAATGATATTCTTGATCCCGGCGCGAGAAGAAAAAACAAATGTTTAATTCAAGTAGTATTTTTTTTAGTACAGTATTACTGATGACACTGTCACTCTTTAACAACGTGTAGTTATATTTTCAAATAAAAATATACGATGATATCCAAAAATAGTGTGGCATTTTAAGCAAACACCATTCAACACCCACATGTCAGCTTTCGGGAAAGACTATGGAATGGTTCCAAATTCGAACCCTTAAGACTTGGCTCCCTTTAGGGTTCGGATTTTCACCTCTACATCAATAACGAACCCTATAAGGTGCCACTTAGTTAGATTTGCTCGTAGGGTGCAAATAAGAACTCTAATAGAACCCTAATTTCTCTGTGTGTACCTGCCAATGAAAATCCATCATTAGGTTCTAAAGAAGATGAAAATGTACTATTTAGGCCCCCATTTGGACCTCCCCCCCCCCCCGCCCTAAAAGGGGGGGGCACCCCTAGATCCGCCATGAACAAACTTAAAAGTACAGTCATTAATGTACTAACTCATAGTATTAACATCTATAGACGACGATATCTAAAGATTCCTTTAATTTTGGGGGTTTGAGCACCCCCCCCCCCGGCCCTCCTCGCTGGGCGCCAGGCCATGGTACCCATTTAAAAATTAAGATCCTAACCCCCTAGGAATGCTACCTGCCAAGTTTGGTGAAAATCAAAAAGTTACAAGTTTATGAACGACGCACGACGCATGACGCAAGACGCATGATGGAAGCCGGACGCCGGACACCGGACGCCGGCCGAAGAACAATCGCAATAGCTCACTTGAGCTTCGACTCAGGTGAGCTAAAAACAAACAAAAACAACAGACTGACAACTATACTGACGTGACAAGACAAAAGGAGGCATACAAGAGTAAGATCAGTGTGGAAAAAATGCATGAATTACATAAAGTTGTATCATGTTTTTCTGTGGCTACATTCATATTACCTTCCAACCAGGAGACCACCAACGGTTGTCCCTGGAAGCTACAAGGAAGACTGACCATGTGCTGACCTTCCCAAAAGACAACGTGAGGTTGTGTCCATACTGCTCCTTCCGGCACTGTTACCGCCAGGACTTGAAAATCTGAACAGATAAAAATCGAGCAATATGATGATACAATGTAGTACTAAATTACTAAATTACTAAATTACCTGCATACTTACAATTTACAAACTGACACAACTACACACGAATACAATGTAGACCTACAGTCCATTTATCAATCTTGGTTTCACGGCTATAAATAACGTGTTCTTCTCCAATACATTAAAACAAAATCGCAGAGGTCGTTGCTAGGGTTTGCACGCTTGATTAGGGGGTTTTGAATTTCATGTCGGGCAAGAAAAATATGAAATCATATGATAGAATAGGGCACGTAGAATTGTGGTAAAGAACTGAAATACAAATTTCCCCAAAGCCAAGCAAGATATGTGTAAAATTTATAGAACCCAACCCTATTGGTGTTTCCATCAGAGGCATTTCATGTTTAATTGTGAATGGACTTGCAAAGTGAAGTTTGTGCATGTAGCCTGTGTTCACAAAAATAGCATTTATTTACGTGGAAGTGTGCAGCCAGTATGAAATGTATTCGTTCAAAACATGTTTGCTCCCATTCCTTATGAGCTGATTTCGTTTCTAACACGCATTTCCTGTAAACACCTGTCCTAGTATACTCGGTACCAGTTTTTAATGTGTTGAAATATTTCCGAAGATGTCACTTGAATGGAGTAATAAAGCATGTACATACACGTATACAATAACTTGCAATTGATTGTAAGGATGAATAGATTTGTAGGAAATATGAAAAATGTACATTAGCGAACTTATTCTTCACTGACATCACATAATTACCCTTATGAAGTACGTGATTACATGATGGCAATCATGAACGTAAAAATGATACTTTTCGAAACCTGTAACGCAATTCATGTAATTTGATGGCTAAATTACTTGAAGTAATTGAGCCGAAAACGAATCCTAATACAAAGTGACACTACATGCCTTTAGTTCATTCCCTTCTGACAATATGCATTAACTAAAAAGAACAAGTTGTAAAACATTTAGAAAAAAAAAAGAAACAATTGGCAACTTAAAGAAGTTGGTTGCGATCTATCTTAAAAACTCCAGCAAACGGAAAAGAGTGCTGATTCAAGGTAAACGAAAAGAATTACTTGCTACCTTCTGCCAAAAATAATGCGACATGAGATATTATCGTTTAAAGGGAATGGCTAGTAACTGATCAGTAGGAATCAGTGGGAATGCTGGGGGATGATTGTTCCAATCCTTTAAAGAGTTTCATTTAAGAGTATATTATGTATCTATTGTTGTGTGAAAAGTATTTTCTTCAGAATGGTCTCATATTCAAGTAATTAGCAGTTTAATGTTTCCAGGTTAGCATGCCTGTACAGTGACAGTGCGATTAAACTGCACATTACCACCATTACTAGTGATGAAATATTTTTTTTTCATACTTTCGTTTTTGTGCTCTCTCCAAAAATACCAATGACCACTCCCCACACACACACATTTTCACCCTCGCAGAACAAACAAACATTCAGGAAAAAAAAATCACCCAAAACGCCTATGACATGTATGACATTCTCCGAAAGTTCTGCCCACAGATTCTTCCCGTCTGAACAGGGAGATACAGCACTATTGACACTATGACTTTGATATTAATTACACCCCCTGCTCTTGCATCCATGCAGGCACCCGAGGGAATCCACGGCTGTATAAAGGCCTCGCATTATTTTTTTTTTTCAAGCCTATTTCTCTTCCCACGTTATGAGAAGCAATATTAATATTTCCATTTTCGGTTGCTCCCTCCTTTTTGTTTTTAATCACCAAAACTTGGTTTGATATATAATAGAACCATTCGTTTATCTGCTTTAGACTAAACATCATCATTGTTATTATCATATTATCATTCTTATTATGCCCCTACTGTTATATTATTATTGTGATCATAGTCATTAAAAGGACTGTACAGTAGTGGTTGTGGTGGGGGTTCATGTTTTGAACATTCCTAAGTGAGATAATGAGAAACCTCTTATGAAATATGAAAGAGCATGTGATTTTAAGAAGGATTCAACGTTTATTCGATGAAAATTGGTTTTCAAATGGCTGAGATATCCCCAAAAGTGATAATAATAAAAGGCGACATGCCCCACCTTTATTAGGATCTCTTTGTTTCACCTTGTTTTTGGATATCTCAGCCATTTCAAAACCGATTTTCATCAAATAAACTTTTGATACCCTTTAGAAGTGCATGCTCTTTGACATCTCATAGAGAGGTTTCTGAATATCTCGCAAAACGTTAAATGCTAAATCCTCACCCCGACCAGAACTGTACACACCCTTTAAGCTTTATAAGTATTAGAAACCCATGGAAATCCATGGGTCTCAGGGCTTCGTATTCTTTCTTTAATATTTCTTCAGCCACGTTATGAGAGAAGAACTACACAAAGAATATTTTCGGCTTCATTTGCTCCCTCATTTCTGTTTTCATAATCAAAAGTTGGGTTGATGGATCTAGAACCGCCTGTTTATCTCATTGATATTGTTTGTTTTATTATCATTATAAACATGATTATGATGATGATGATGATGATGATTACTGTTATTTTGAGGAGGGGAGATCATAGTCATTCGGTTTTATTATTATTTCATTGACATGGGGATGACTCAAGGGAATTAAGACAAAAAAAAGTTTATCGGTCAAGGATAGTGAATCTTTTTTTCCGTCATGTCAAGGTTACTCTCAATGTTACTTATTTCAAATAGCTTCATTATCATTGATATTTCGTTTTAAACATTAAAACAATCCAGTGGCATTTTCGATAAATCTGCATTTTGCTGCTGCAAGGCGAAGTAATTTATCAATCTTTTCCTCTCTCTCTCTCTCTTCTCTCTCTGTTTGTCCCGTACGCGTTTGATAATCATAAGCCTCCCGCATAGTGAGTATACAGCTTTCTCTCTTTCTTCTTCAGTATCACCTTCTTTCTTGTCAAAGTTTCATTCAATTTTCTTTGTTACACCATAGATCCTTCTCATGCCACAACCTTTAGTGAACATGCAGTCGTTTGCCATATTTGTAATTCTTCTTTGAATACTAGTCCAGTCCCATCAGTCTAAGCAGAGTTTTAGATCCTTTATAGGGATAGATACCTAATCTGTATGTTGTTGTTTATTAACTTGCCCAGCTGATAAACTCTAGAAAACGGACCTAATCTGCGCATTAGTCAAGGACTACCTTTGACGTCTACTTAAAGTTTCTACTTTAGAACCCAGATACATGAGGCTACTGCCATATGGCAGCTAGTTATGTTATGTGATTTCGGTAGACTCCATATCTTAGCTTGATATAATATAGCATGGAACTCCATAGCACAAATTATAACCCGCTTTTACAAAGGGAATGATGATATCAGTATGTAAACGGAGCTAGCGTATGAGCGTCACACAAACTATGTGTCTATAGAGATCGCTGGCGGCGCAACTCACACTGTAGAATCTCTGGCGTCGCACATTCACGAGACTCTGTACGACGTTGTGTCTGGAGTTCTGTGGCGTCGCACCGGTAGCGTGCGTGCCTGCGCAGTGAGGTACATGTAGGCCTACTAGCATTCTGCAAGTGCAGCACTGCAGCTTGGGATTGCCCTGAGCTGCGCAATGGAACAAAAACTTCGAGTCAGTCGTGAGTTTAACACGGGAGTCAATCTAGGAGGCTTTAGATTTTCGCGACGGGGACGTTCAGAGGAAAAAAAGGAAAACAAAAATGTTCTGAGCCAAGTCGATCTAGGTATAGCTTGCGTCGTCTGAGTTTTTCACTACGTGTTTTGGGCTATTTTTTACGTCCGGTCAATTTCATGCTACTCATCATATGCGGCGCCATTTTATATTTCATATGTAATATTGCGTCCAAGCGTAATCTAAAGCGACTTTTCAGCACGACGCAAGGGGAGAGGAGAACGTCCACATCAATCGTCCTCTCAAACGTGCGCGCCGCAAAAGCTCCCTAATGGAAATGGGTAACGTCAGCCCAACGTCAGCCCCACCGTAGGGTACTGGACTTTCCTTACCCCACTTTCTGTTTACACTTGTTTTTGCCAAAGTGAGCTAGCCCCATCGATAATCCCGTACTATCTGGCCCTGCAATTGCGGTGCCAAGCATGCGAGTGTAAACAGAACGAAGATTAATAATCTGGGGTTAAACGACGGAGACGAAGCCCGAACCCCACAAAGTATTGGACTAAGAAATATGAGTGTAAAAAGGTGAGTTTTCTCTTTAGCCCGAGACAAGATCTTTTTAGTACAGGATTTATTGGCAAGTGTAAAAAGCTGAAAAAAAAAATGGTACGGGATTAACGATAGTCCTGGGTCAGAGAGAGTACGTGGTCAAGAAACACAGTGTAAAAAAGGCTTAATATAGGCGGAAATATACCATTATAATACCCCGTGATATCATTATGTAACTATAAATGATACGAATTCGCTATGTGGAAACACCTTTATTTTCAACCTACAATAGCAAAGGGCAACGTGATGTCAAATTCTCCCCCGACAATAGGCGATATCAAGTGATATCGAACGATACCTCCGATATCGAACCTCTCAGGCCGGGGCAGTAACTTCCGGTTTCATGCATTAGTCACGGGGAGGAATGCTTTTCAGCGCCGCTTGGCTCGTCCATGTCGATTTTTGTCCAGTTTTTTTTTTCCTTTTAGCATCATTACAAGTACACTCTGCTGCCTGACAAAGAAAAAAAAAACAGATGGTGAAATGGATGGTATGTTATATTTGGGGAAATAAACAAACTAAAGCCTAAACAAATAAAACAAAGTTGGTAAGTTCGCGAATCGAAAAGCACACACGCAAATCAGTAACCGTAAGTCACTACCCCGCCCCTAGAGGTTCGATATCGGAGGTATCATACGAAATCACTTGACATCGACTTGATATCGCCTATTGTCGGTGGCGAGAATTGGTATAACCAAATGGAACAGGTGTTGACTTGGGGAAGCCTGGAATCATGAATGTTAAAGTTCACTTACATAATGTTTCAAGCTGAAAAAGGCTTGAGCAGGTAAGAGTTATAGAACGCTATTTTTGGAATTGCTGCTCTAACGACTCTTACTGCTGTTATCGTTATCGTTGTCATTGTAACGGATAAGAAACATATGAAGAGTTTTATCACAAAACGAGCGAACTCCATTATTGTTGAGATATTTGTGAATAAAACTGCTTAAAACAGAAAACAGAAAATACAAAATTTTCTTAATAATGGTGATAAGCACAATCAGGGTGTGCAATTTAGTGTTTGTTTGTTTTTGTTTTTTGACTTCAAAACTCACGTGCAGCACGTTCAGACATCAGTGATCACATGACATATTGTGGAAACCCAATTCAGGATCTTCTCTCCATAACTGTTAATTACTGAGGATTGATTACCAAAAGATCCCCCAAAGCCCATGTTTTGCATCTAAAAACCCATTTTATACGACTTACGCAAAACCAAGATTTGAGGTCTGAATTTTAAGACTACCCCTATTGTGTTTGCTATCAAATTAATGGATTTTTTTTTTTCCCCGTAGCATTTCTTGTATGCAATTAAAAAAAAAAAAAAAAAAAACAGTTTTCTTTTCTGCTGGAGGAAGTTATGAGGTGTGAAGTCTTTTCATGGTACGAGTATAACGCTGGCAAATTCACATGACCCTCTGAACTTTTAACCCATGCTGTGCAGCTATACATGGATAAATAGCTTGTTTTTCTGCTTTAAAGAAAGTACTGAAGACACACTACAATTTGATGTGCTGTTTGCCAATAAAAGTTCAGCCAGTTTCGATTTTTGAGCCATCTTCCAATGCTGAGGAAAATAAGTGCAGCCATTTTTCAGTATTTTCAGTGAGGTACATCCTTATTATTTGACAACATGAAATAATCTGTTCCTTGCATTCAATAACCTTGGTTCCTTAGCCATGAATTGTACATACAGTCATGCAATACGTAGTATTCCATTGTGTGAAAATGTTATCAAGTTTGAGCAATGAGAATTTATTTTAATACATATTTGTTATATGCTGAGGAAGAGTGAAGACTGATTCCGGCCCTCTTTCTACTGCACCAAGGTCATATTTTAGATGAATGTTTAGTGTTCTTATTTCAATGCTTATTCATTGTTTAAATATAGATGACATAGGCAAAACCAATCATTTTGGCTTAATATACTGTTCTTTGATTGTCAAAGCTTGGCCATTTACCTCTTGAAATCAATATAAATCTTGTACTTATTAATTCATCTATGTTTGCACATGAAAGATTTAAAGAATCCAAACACTTATATGCACATATCAAGGCAAAACTTTGAATATGAATTTTTGATGAAAACTGTTTCTTCCAACATAATTATCTGCCCTAACTTCGTCAACCTATGTGATGATGGTCAATTTAAGCTTATTATCTATCTCTGTAAGTTTCACATCTGAATTCTTACGCAAAATATTGTCAAATATGTTAAAGAGATTTTATATGAATTCAAAGTTCATGCCTATAAAATTGAACATCCATTTTGATAATAAGTTAAAATATGATATCAATTCATATTTTGTGATATGTCATGGTTATGGTGTATGAAAGAGGTAGTTACCAGGAGTGTACAAAAACAATTTCATAAAAAAAACATTTCTCCTTTTTAAATTAATTTTTAAAATTAATTATTCATTTTATTGTACTTTGACACCCCTGCTTGTTAATGTTAATCTAAACGCACTTTAATACACAGTTTTGATTTTTTTTTTTTAATAAAATAAAAATTTGAATACTCAGCTATAACAAACAGCAAAAAAGCATGTTCACATTTTTTTTTTTTTTGACCTCATAACTTCTACAAGGTTCCTATATGTCACAAGTGAGGTATTACCGGAAAAATTTAATTTTTCTTTATTTTAGAATATGATGAGCTTATTTTGAATGTTAAAAAATGGCGCTTTGAAGCTCATTTTGCACTAAAACTCTTCATATTACAGATATTACCTGTGTATGACCATCATACACAGGTAATATACATTAAACATACATGGAATCACGAATACTTAAAAAAGTAAGTAATTACAATGACTTAAACAATAGTCATTGCCAATGGCTAAATATTCTTTTTTTTTTTTCATAATTCTCTGTGCAAACCGAACAGTTAACAGGCGACGGCCACACTGTTCATATCAGTGGAACTTTAATAGATACTATTGTTGAAGACAGCAAGAGCACTTGAAAGGCCTATGCCCTGCGGAAGGAAAAGATTGTCTTTCTCTATCTGAGTAATTTCTTTATTCATTTTTTTTCTCTCTCTCTATCCCTCTCCATCATAAGTCACTATGAGTAGCACATGCATGGGCATATGATTCTCTGTCACTTTTGCTTATTTGTTATATACCTTCTCCGACATCAGAGTTTCATTAAATTTCGAATAGTCAATGTATTTATTTGTGATGTTCGTCAGATCTGGGTTCCGTTTATCAAAGATGTAATCGATTACAGATTTCCTTATTTACACACAGGTTACCATAGACTTATGATACAAATCAGTTACATTATAATCAATTATAACTCTTCAACAGGACCCAGAACTTATAAGCTAAATTGGGGAGAAACATTTACAAAGATGCCTACTCTCCATGCTGATGTTGTCTTTATATTTGCATTATTAGCACGATATGTAAAAAAAGTTGCAGCAGCAATGCGCCAAAACACTCGATTATAAATGTGTTTTGCTATCAACTGTATGACTATAATTACAATTATGAAGTCCTTGCTTCCAAAAGGCGCTAAATCCATTGAAAATTATGGATATAGCACATTTTGGAAACAAGCTCTTCATAGGAAATGGATATTTGCACTGCATTCATGGGTAGCATACATCTTATATAATGCTCATGGGTCATTCTCCGATAAAGCGTGCAATTACCGTTGTAGAAATGACAAAAAATCAACATCAGAGATTTCATTTATTTTTCATCATTTCAGAAACTTTGATCCCTTAGGAATACAAAACAATCAATGGGTGATTTTTGAGAGCCCATACTTTTCCTAGAAACGTTTCCAAACGTAGAGTCCTTTTTTTTTGCATAATCACTATTATTAAAACCAAATATCAGATACGTTACCAGAAGTATAGCATCACAAAACTGTTGATTGTCTGCTTATTTCTTGCTTTGAAATGACAATGATAATGTAAAACTACAAGCTTAAACATCTACAAGCATCGTGGAAACATTTTGGAGTCAGCTTTGATGTAATCTGTAATAAGAATGATCGTAATCTATAAAATGAAGGCTAAATAAAAATCAAGAACATGTACATATTTCGGCTTGAAATATATTTCCCTAATCTAACTTTTTACCTGCATTTGAATTACAACAATAATCTCATTGATTACGTATGCAACTTTATGAACAAGTATTATACCTCTCATAAATAGCAAATGCCAGGTAACATCTCTGTCAGATTAAATAAATTTCGGATCGAAAGAAGAACGGTGTGTGGTAACGTATCTGACGCACCAGACGTTCCGTTAGTATGCAATTTTAAACCCAACACCAATCATGCCAATATATTCATTTTAACTTGTAAGAACATCACAATATGATTATTTTCCTTAAAACACGGCACTTCTAAACGTAAAAAAAAAATGTTCTCGTCATCGATAGAAGATTAGATCATTCTTCAATAAAACTTTGAGGTGTACGTAAAATACGAGTCAAGCAGGCACAATTCCACAATGCTTCTTTTCTGATATAGTTCCGAAATTTTGTTATTATGATACACGGAAGACGGTAAGAATGAAATTGGAAAAGATATAAGCAAGTGATAAATATAAATTCAAATTCCATTGTTCCTGTCTGTAATAAATTAGGTCTGAAGAACCAATAAGCCATGGTAACGTATCTGACAAAGTATTTATGTTTATTGACATAATAAACTACCAATTCACATCAAACCCCGATCACTGAAACATATGATTCAAAAACCTGATGCAAAACGTTAGAAATTGTTAGACATCAAATCCTATCGCTATTTTCAGAACATAAACCTGCAACGAAGGGAGTGATCTTGACTTTAACCATAATACTAACCCCATTTTATGTAAATAAGATGCAACATTATGATGAAAGGTAATAATGAAAGGTAGACCGTTCATGTAGTTGCGTTTGCTGTGAAGTTGAAAAAAAAAAAAGGTGGGAACCAAAACTCAGCCTCTAAAGTCTTTCTATGTTATTGTGGAACATAACACGCACACAGGCACACACACAAACACAACAAAGCAGAAAGAAAATGAATTTGTAACATGTCTGACGGCACTTTTTGTAAATGCCACAATAAGTGATAGTACATTTCTGCTTTAGATGAGTATAGGTTTTAACCTTTTGCAAGATAATCGAAATCCACTTACATGAAATACTTTACAGCATATAACTCTTTGAAGAATTAAGTATACTTCATGAAAACGGCCCCGAAGTGACTGAGATGTCCAAAATAAAGTACAAGAAAAGTGTCCAAATAAAAGGAGATGAGCCAGCACATTTTGTTTGAAACTTATTCTTTTGCTTTATATTGGCCACTTCACAACCGATTTTCTTCAAATAAACTCCTAATTCCTCTTAGAACTATCCTTTTAGCAAGTCATAACAAGAGAGCCCGTTGTAAACCAGTTAATTCTGCGCGCAAAAGCGCGGCGCGGATAACCTTTTATTTTGTTGGTAACGTATCTGACACTTTTAATGGTAACGTATCTGACAAGCCGTTACCGTTCTCATACTATTATCTACTAAAATATTCATTTTCTCCAAAAAAAAAAAAAATGTTGTGTGATTAATCATTGCCTTATGTATTCAAAAGTATCTGAGCTTCGTTTTTATTTACAGCATACTTTTTTTCTAAATGAATCAAAGCTTAAGTAACGTATCTGATGTCGGCTTATCGTAACATGAGGCTTCCGCGGTTTCGGATCAGTATATTTATTTTGTAACAAGAGATTCAATGAATAAATCATGGTTCCATGTATGCGTTAGGTTGACTTTGTTTAACACATGAAATTACACTGCCATGCGGCATTTCTTTGATCTTCTCTCAAGAGTCTAAAAAAAGGTAACGTATCTGACTGCAATTTTGCGACATGATATAAATTATCTCTTAGAAAAATATCAAAACATCATATTGTTATGTAATATTATTTTTCATTCAGGCACTCGAGGGGCAATATAATGAGGTACAAAAGATTTGATCTGAATGATATTATAACAAGTAACAACTTGTTAAATATGAACACTTCCTGTCCTGGCGACATGGGGTTTTTAGGGTTACATCAAACTTCGGATCGTATTTCTAATATTATCCCGGACGTCCCAATAGCTTTATTGCTATTTATTTTACAGGTCCGACCTCTCAGATGAATTTAAGCAAAAAAATTAATTTCTGAGGGACAAAATATCGATTTCAACTGTATAAACATGCTGGCGACACGAAAATCGCAGTTTTGCACGCTTTATCGGAGAATGGCCCTCATGGCTAATGCATTGCCCAGGAGCATGCAGTACACTGTACATGTACATTGCAACATGACTGCTCAGAGCTGCTTATAGCTGCTCCTCATGCACTCAGCACACTTCCTTCCATCTATGCCAACACGATGTCGTCACTTTTGTCTACTTACCTAGACAAACAATGAAGGCTGCTGCTATAGCAGCTAGATGTAATATTTCAGTAGACTTCATATCTTAGCTTGAGATAAGGATTCCAGATTGTTAGTGCGCTTTTACAAGATGAATGGTGGGAAAAAGAACAGTTCGTTATACCGAACGGCAGCCTAGAGAAGCGTCACACCCGCGTATTCGTATACAATAGACTCATGACGCTCGGAAATAGGAGGTAACAATTCATAACGAAGGGCAGCTGCATGCATGCGCACATACTGCATGCCGGGCTGGGGATTCCCCAACAAGAGAACTGTTTCTATGACCAGTGTATTGACGAATGGGATCTGAGCAATCGAAATGCATACACTATTGAAGTATCTCAATATATAGAACCGCTTTGGTCAATACGCTGATCGGCACGTTCTATAGCAAATAGAGTTTATGACCCATATTTCTTTGTATGTATGTGTGTGATCATTTTCGCCAGTTTTTCAACAAGGTTCTGTAATTGGGAGTAATCATAAAAACAAAATCGATTTATAAAATGCATGCATGTGGAATTCAGTTGTATCAGAAAGCATCCTACCAAATACAAGCATTGCAATATAAAGCCAAAAATAAAAGGATTAACATTCCTTTCTGCATAAACTACAATACGTTTTAATCTAGCTACAACTTCATTATTACTATTTTTCACATTTTTTTGTTCATACTGATGACAATTTTTTGATCGGTTGTTTCTATCCCTTAGTCACATTTTAGAACTACAATCTATTTTGATAATAATAATGATGGTGATAATAACAATAATAATAATAATAATAATTATGAACACTTGTAATGCGCCGGTGTCCATCATGAATAGATGCTCATGGCGCAAGAAAGAGAGGCAGAAAGAGGCAAGTAAGCTTGGTTTCTGTTTCATTTGCAAATTTTAACGGTAAGCTCGGATCCAACACACACTCATTAACGCACATTATAAAATGGGTTCAAGAATGTAGCCAATTGGAAGCGCTGAAATGAGTCACGTGTGCGTGCATTATAATTTCTTCAGGTATGCACTAAGAAGAGTCTCTCATATCCACCTCCCTGGCCTGACGTACGTCACAATGTTTGCACTAGCAGTGCGCACTCAATCAGTTGTTACAAGTGCGTCACGCGCTACTATACGCACTGTCAATCCTGTAAACAACTTCTAGTTCGGGCCGCGGGCTGCCACAACGGGTCTAGGGCAATTACCCCCTGGGCAATTACCCCGGACCCTTCCCCTGTCCCTAATCCTAATCCTAATCCTGAAACTAATCCTAACCATAACCCAAACTCCTGACACTAAACCCAACCCTAACCCTAATCTTAACTCTAACCTTACCACTAATCAGTATTTAGCCGGGGGGTAATTGCCCTCGGGGGGTAATTGCCCGGATACGGCCACAACAGCCGGCGGCCTTTCTTGTGCATAACACGTGGCGTACGTATACTCTTATACGTACGTACAGTACTTATGTGCGGGATTTCCGAGTGCGACGTACGTAAATGTTTGGGACGAACATCTTCGGACATCTTGACTTTTGAGCGAGTGCTACATGTAGCTGACTGGTATTGACCCACAAAGGTACGTGAATAATGCTGTTAGTTTTCGACCCATTTTATAAAACAAATGATGCACAGGATTATTTCGTGGCGTTAGTGAAGGTGCGGCGCTCTCTCGAGTATTGACAACGGTTGCAAACATGCACTCGGCTGCGTCTCGTGCATGTCGCACCATTGTCAATACTCTCGAGCGCGCCGCACCTTCACTAACACACTCTATCCTGTGCATCATTATTATTTTGTATACTAACACACACTAATACTCAGTCGCGCGCGCGCGCGGAAAAAAAAAAATGTAAGACACTAGGCCTGATATATAGTCACTGCAAAATTAATGTATACTGATAAGATTAACAAAATACAGTGGAATGCACCTTTTCCTAGACTAAGAGCAACTGGCGTGTTCTCCTGCAGTGTTTTTTGTTACTAGTTTTGTTCACAAAGGAAACTGGAATGCACTTTCCCATGAGCTGAGCATAACTTGCATATTATAGTGTGTTTTAGCAGGACTACGTATGTTTGTGTGAGTACGTGACATTTGTGTGTGTGTGCCGGGGGGGGGGGGGAGAGGGGGGTGGAGCTGATCATAGACCCCATGGGAGGGCGGTCAAGTTTAGTGCTCGTGGTTGGGTCGAGGGTCATTGCCCCGCGTTTGGAGTTAAAGAATCTCCGGACGAACCTTCGGACAGTCGTGGGTTTGAATCATGTTTTCATATCTTTTTATGATTTATTTTTCAAAGCCGATAGTATTAGGGCTGTAGCCCATATCATTAAAATATTTTACATAAATTACACGACACATGCATATAATTTTTTTTTTTATAGTTTTGTGCTATTTTTCTTCAAATTTCTTTGATCTGTTATGTAAAAAAAAAAATAATAATAATCACCTTAACAAACATGTAGTCGATGATACCAAACATTTGTAAATCAGTGCTATTCATAATACTTTACATGAGTAGGAAGAGATATTGGAATGATCCTTCCCCTAGACGGAGCACACCTACAAATCAGCAGCGGATCCATAAAAGGAGGCGCCCTAAGAAAATTAAAGGGGCACGCCCTTCCCCCATTTTCTTTATTTCTTTTGTTTAAAAAAAATATGAAGAGGGGCGTTTTAGGTGGTAATGAAAGTTTCATATTTTGTTACAGTAGGCCTATGTATGATGTGTATGCAAAGTGTATAAAACACTATCACGTTTAGAAGAATAACTAACATTAATGTAAAATAGAAAAAAAAGTAGGAGAGCCCGTGGACCCTTGAGCGTTAATATAAAATAATACTGCATTCAAAGGATCCAGAAGAGCGAAATGTTACAACTATTTTCTGGCGCAAGGTACTCTAATTTGGTAGAGCAGTGGTAACACTGAAGAGGCTACCCTGGATAAAGAAGGCTTTTATAATAGTATTATTGTTAAGTTGGTAGATGAATAATAATTATTCACCCTATTAAGAGAAAGTATAGTGCTACACCACGGACGATATGATATTGCCATGATGGATGGTGTCAAATGCCTTTGATAAATCCACACACACACGCGCGCATACACACACACACACACACACACGCACACACACACACACACACACACACACATACACACACGCACACACACACAAACACAGACAAAAATCCTATCAGCAATGTTAGTTTGTCGCCTCTTTCAAGAAGTGGACAATTGTACAATCAACGTCATGTTGTTGTTTTTTTAAATCACATTTGTTGAGGGACAAGTAAATATTTTCTATGATGTGTACCGTTTGTAAATGCGCTTTTTTTTTTTTTGGTGAAGGTTAACGTCTTCATCTTTGTCTGTGACTTAAGTTATGAATCTCATTTTGAAAACATTTCAATTCCTCCTCAACATTTCCATAAATTCGAAACCAAGTTACTCTGTATACCCAGTCTAAGGAATCTATACATGTTCAAATAAAGAGTCTACATACAATATCGATGTCTCCTCTAAAAACATATTTCAATATATAATGATCTAGCTTTGATATCAAAGGCTAGAAATTGTGTGTATGTTTTGTTTGTTTGTTTTGGGGTTCTCTCTCTTTTTTTCTCTCTCTCTTTATATCTGTCTTTCTCTCTCTCTATATATATATATATACATATATGTATTATAGATATTAACTATATCTATCTCTGTCTGTGTAATATAATATGATATTATGTATAATATACAACAGGAAGAACGAAAATGTAATGGCTTTATCAGATAAGTGCAATTTACAAAAACAAAAAAAAACAGACAAGTGCCGCGTTTAAATAGCAGCACTTATGTATCATGTATCATGTATGTCTGTCTGTCTGTGTGTATGTGTCTACTCAAATAGTGATCGACAATGTGCCAGAAAGTGGGCTCTAAAAAAAAGGACACAAACACCAACAAAAAGGAATATATCTGGCAAGCTCTCCACATTTCTCTTCGTTCATATATTCTCCACTCTAGGGTTTTCCCTTCACTGGCATAAAGCCCTGAGGAGAGCACTTTCCTTTAGCTTGATTGCTAACAACTAAAACAATAATTTTAATCTCACATTTAACTAGCTGCGATTACACGTCCATAACATAGAGAGTAACAAATTATATCTATAACACATCCTGGAAAACATAATACATAATATTTTTGTGGCATGAAAGTGTTGTGAATTGGAGCCAACAGAGTAAAGCAGCACTTTACACAGACAATGGCTGAGAAAGGAAGAAATTTGGATGATACAGAACTTTGCACAAGACTTAAAACAAAATATGTGATGCTTCATCACAAAAGCCATACAATGTCAAAAAAAAAGAGAATAACATACATTATCTTTTATTTTGTTTTCTTATTTTTTATTTTTTTACTTTTTGTTTTTGGCAGAAATGAATAGATGCTGAGCTAAAATATAATCATTATGATTTGCCACATTGTACACAGAAAATATTTCAAAGTGACTGAAAAAATTTGCTAACTTTAAGGTCGCTTTGCTGAAGTCAACTTAACATGATTTTTTTCCCTCTTTTTAAGATCTCCAACTTTGACTGGTAATGTGATGATGAAACACATACTATGTCCTGAAGATTGCACATGCTGTGCCAAACTGTTGCAGAATATCTGTACAGTACCTTGTGATATATTATGTTCAGTACAATCGCTAAATATTCAACAAAACATCATGCTTCACGCTTCATATCTGTAGTAGGATATTACACAATAATGTAAAGATAAGGATTTACCTCTACTTTCTATTTACATTTTTTACCAACAAAGATACACACCTATCATTGCATATTTCCCTTTAAAACCAATCATTCAATAATAACGTAAAGAAAAAATATTAATACCAGAAAAGATGACATCATATTGGTTTAAACTTTAACTAGATATATCGCTACGGCGACTGATATGCCTCCGCCATAATGCATGGTTCTCCTAATAGGTCTATAGTACAATGTCTTGACAATGTGTGATGACAGTTTCAAACAATTGGCAAAATATTAAAATGACAGGTTTGACACAAATGTGCTGAATATTCACTTTCCTAGAACTAGGTTCAATTGGATGAATGATTAAAATGTCAGAGTGCAGGTATTTGGGGAACTGATGATTTTTACTTCACTTTTGACCCTTTTATAAGTTTATGCATTGAGTAATTTTTAAGGTATTGAGAAAAAGTATAATTTCAGTATCAAATGGGAAAATAGCATTATCTAAACCTGGCCTTTGACCTTTGACCGCACAGTTCCAAAGAGAATCACTGTTAGGTTGAACATGCATAAATATGTAAGTTTCATGATGATACCTTGAGTTACTTTTGAGATATGGAGGAAAAAGTGCAATTCAGCACTTTCACTTGACCTTTGACCTTTTGACCTTTGACCTTTTGGCAAGAAACTTCCCACAGAATATATATTGGGTAATACATGTATACATCAAGTTTAAAAAAAAAAAACCTTCATTCATTGCATAAATATAAGGAAAGTAGTGATATTTTGAGGAGTTGACCTTGACTTTGACCCGCTGACCTTTGACCCATGACCCCCAACTTCCCTAGATAATCACTGCCCATCGGTACAAGCATATATACTAAGTTCCATGAAGATACCTTGAACCATTTGCGAGATATGGAGAAAAACATGAAATTTCAATTTTTTTTCACAAAATAACCTGTGACCTTTGACCTTTGACCTGTGACCCTAAAATCCACACAAAGTATTATCCTCCAAGGATATACCCTCATACCAAGTTTGATGTAAAACCACCACACGGTTCTTGAGATATCGACAAAAACAAAACGGGACCGACGGACAGACGGACGGACGGACGGACGACCCGAAAACATAATGCCTCCGGCCACTTCGTTGCGGAGGCATAAAAAGCAATCCACAGCAAACTTTTTTTGATGAAAGTTGTTAAAAAGAAGCACACTGAAATGAGCACAGGGTTTATCATGAAAGCAGCATATCAAATTACATCTAACTGCCTTATAAAACTAAAACTGACTTGCGTGTCCCTTGATCGCGATTGCGTCGAAAGGAAGACTTTTAGGGCGCTTTTCTCGAAACAGTGATTTTCCAGACGTCTCGACATGCTCTCTTTTAAACATCGATATCTCCGCAGCCGATTATTTTTATAAAATGTGTTATTATCAATTTAAAGCAGAAAGATTAGGGGATTATATCATGCAATTTTCAAATAATCGACCTCGCCCGACTCTAGGATCATTTTGTTGTAGCGGGTCACATATTATTAGAATCCTCACATTTCTTTGAAAATTGGCTGATTTTTCTTACACATACTTGTGTAAACAGATAAAAAGGATACAACGTTCTTTGCTGAATGGCCTCTATAATTATGTATCAAAGACCTTGAATACAGTGGTTACCAGTCTCACTTAGCCAATGGTTACCCAATTTGTCTCCTATGGACAACATTTTACTCTGCATACACCATGGAGCCACTGATTACCAAACAAAGCATCTCTTGGCACACTAATTACCTCCGCCAAGGGAGGAGGTTATGTTTTCGTTACCGTTTGTTTGTTCGTTAGTTCGTTTGTCCGTGTGCAAAATATCTCAAAAAGTAGTTAATGGATTGGGATGAAACTTGCAGGAAAGATTGAGAATGACACAAGTAGCAAACGATTAACTTTTGGTAGTGATCCGAGAATTTGGGGGAAATTTATGAAGGATTTTTGACATTTTTTCAGGTAGGGTCAATGAACTTGGGAGTTCAGGCTATATTGAGGTTTTTATGAGCGCACTAAAGTGTGTGCTCTAGTTTCTGCTAGGGCGAGGCACGCCGTGCAGCTGAGGGTTAATGACGTAACAAAGGCTTCTATATTGGGAAATCGGGCGACTTTCAGCACACAATGCTTTTTATGTATGGGTGGAAATCACCGACATCTCTATGGAAGATCAAGATCAGTGGTGGAAATAAGCTGCATGCTTGGCAGAGGTCTGCGATCTCAGAGTGCTTCTCTAGTTAATCAAATATATCCTTTCTGCTAGAGCTACTGCAGATCACATAATGAAATAAGAACTGAAAGCTCTACTGCAAAATACATTGTTCATTCAAAACAACCATTGTTAGTTGCACTAAATACTTTTTTTTTTAGTTAAACAAATTAGTTCTGCATCTTGTCCTTTCAAAACCAAAGATGCAAGAATTCAAAACATATGAAATGTCTAGTACAGATATGAAAGGTGATAAAACCAAACTGGTAGCCATACATAGCCTGTAAAGAGTGGCTATCTGTCTTGAAAAGCAATCCTTTGCTTAACAGTAGTGGTCACTGTTGGCGGGTTAAGCTAAAGTTGTTAAGTTTGGAGTCATTTATTTGTGTATACCCATGATATGACTTTGTTAATATCAATACTTGCCATGTTTTTTGTTAGTTAATAGTTAGTTAGTTTGTTTGTTTGTTTGTTTTTCTGTGAGATTCTACACAGAATGGTACTTTGCTTTCTACATTTGACAGTGGCTTGAATTCAACATACTTCATTGCCAGACATTGCGTCCTAAAACTAGATACATGTATGCACACCAACATAGGTGTATTCTTTTTCTCTCTACAAGTGTACTTGACCCAAAAGTGTATTTGACCCAAAACAATAGTGATCCACATCTACCAATTAAGAAACAATTTTGTCAGAGAACGGAATTTTTGTTATCTATTACATCTATGTACAGTGTAGAAAGTTCATGTGGAGAAACAAAAAGACATACCCCCCCCCCAAAAAAAAAAGAAAAGAAAAAAAATCCTATTGGTATTTAGTACACACAAGAAAATTTGAAATCTTGGAAGAAAGGGGAAAAATCATCTTTTTGGCCATATAAGAAGCTACGATTCATGTACCTGACAATCACGCTACATTAGATTCAATGTGAAAGAGAGTAAAAAAAAAAAAAAAGAATTAGCAAAAACTCAAATATTGTTTGAGCCGATGGGCTAAGCAGACTATAATCTTACATCATGATGTAACAAAATTGAATATAAAAAATCTGTGCATTCATGAGGAACACCTCCTGCACCTTAAAAAAACCTGCAAAAAAGAAAGGTAAATAAAGTACCAGCACGCAGATCTCAAGGCATAACTAGTTCATGAATTGATTTATAATTGGAATTACTTGTATTGTTCTTTAAATGATGGTTGCTATTAAACTTCATATGAAATATTGGATGTGTTTGTTGGAAACATTGAAATGAAGACTTGGAGATATTGCTTAAATTGTACTCTTAATATTATTCTCTCAATGGTGATAATTGCAACTTGAAGACTTGGAGATATTCCATAATTGTACTCTTATCATACTTTTCTTGGTGCTGATAACTGCAGCTTGAAATGAAATGCACACACTTGTATTTAAAGCTGACAGGTATATTGGGTGGGGAGGTTCATTGAGCTCCTTAACTCTGGACGCCATAAGGGACAGGGGGAGCCATGACCCGCCGGATGTAGAAAACCGCAATGATGGTTGCCAGGGCCACACCTAGCAACAACATCCCGATAGCCAAGCCAGCGGCTGCACCTGTGGTGTGGTGAATGTGAGGAGGGTTGACTAAATCACATTGTAATAAGAATTTTACATGATCCAACCACTGTTTTCTTAATAATCATACCTGGGAAGATTCTATTTTTTATTTTTTGTAATGGTCCACACATACATGTACATAATATGCCTGTGTTTGTGCGATCAAGTCTCTGTCTACCATGCTAATCACACACATAAATGTCTACTGCAGTATATAATGAAAGATATGATCTCCAATGTGTTATACAACTTTATTTTCATTTTCAATTTGAGCACTGTATAAGTGGTTATTTTCGCAAATTTCGCGAATCACAGTTGGATCACGAATTTAACAACACACGAAAATGTCGCCATGCACTAGAGTATAACAATACCTGCAAGATAGCGATGTTGTCAAAATGTGAACTCAACATCTCGCGAAAATGTCTGTCACCTTCTAATTCGCGAAAATGTCTGTCACCTTCTAATTCGCGAAAATGTCTGTCACCTTCTAATTCGCGAAAATATCTGTATGCGAAAATAACAGCTCGTACAGTATATTCAGAAACATATGATTAAGGAAATATAACACATAAGTCATTGAGTAGAAGATAACCCAAAGTTTGGCTTTTTTTCCCCACTCATTAATCCATTGGACGATGAGTCCCGAGAATACTCGGGCATGTGTCTATGGGAACTGTGTGTTATAGCAAAATCAGTCTGTCCTCAACAGGTTAACTGCGTTCATTCCAAACTTTTCCTTGGCATATACAGCAAAAAGCACTTTGATTCATAAACTAGGTCTCCTATTACAACAAAATCCTAATCACTTACCAACGCTGAGGCCCTCGTGTGTTTCATGTTCTTCACGATGGAAGTCAAATTTCAGAGAGGCTGGATAGACGGCCAGAATTACTTCCTACATAACATAGAGGGTGAGACAGAGAGATAGAGAGAGCATTAGTATGTAACCTTGCATCACAAAACCGACAAAAAGTCACCAGTTATGGATTTTTAGGTAAGAGCAGATTCTACAGCTACACTGTATATTGACATATAACTCAAATCAAATGCACTCTAGTAGCTTGTGTACTGAGAAAAAAAAAACAACAACTCTGAGGTACAGGGTCTATTCAAGCACTTTATCTTCTACCAAGCCATGCTTGAATCAGTTCAGTTGTATCACAAAACATCCTACCATACAATCATTTTGCTATAAAGCTACAAATATACAGAGATAACACTATTTTCTCAATAAACTGTTTATAGTAGACCTTTTAATCTAGAAAGGGTTTTTAATAAATCTATTGCTGACATTTTGTATATATCATTGATTGTATTGATTAGCATTTTCATGTTGGCTTTTTTTTTTTATCTCTAACTCACATTTTAGAAGTATGTTTAAACATTATAATTGTTTTTCCTGTATTTTGATTTTTTTTTGTTTTTGTTTGGGGGGGGGGTTGCTTTTATTTTTCCATTTTTCAAAAATATAAATCTTCAAAAAAATAAATCTGCAAATGTCAGCCTGTGGCTTCTACTGCCGGGCAGGTGACAAATCACCATGCCAGTCTCAAACTAGCTACACAGCCATGGTGAAGTAGAAAGTGACCTATCGAAGATGATGACAGATTCTCACCTTGCCATCCTTGGTGAACTCGATGGTGAGGAGGTTGGAGGCATCAAGAACACGCTCCTCCAGCTTGGCTACCGTCACCTAGGCTGGGTTGCGTGGTAACGTTGACGGCATTGCCCTCTACTTTAGGCAAGCCAAGCATTTCAAAGTAGATGGTGAGGATGTCTTCATCACCTTCCACAGCCTGTATGTGTTTGAATAAATATAAAAAAAAGAGATAGATATAAATAAATATAAATAAATATAAACAAAGAAAAGTAGAAACTACGCGGTGCGTGATATATGTCCCCGCCGGAAGAAGCATTTTCTAGCAAAATGTACAATATAGGTAAAAAATCAAGGTCAAAGGTCATAGAAGTCAAAGGTCAAAATTCTGTGTACAAGTTTTGAAGCCCTCACCTAGTGCCATCACATAAAGCAAACAGAATCGAAATCGGGTTAGAAATGGTGAAGAAGTAGCATTTTGTAGCCAATGTACAATTTAGGTCAAAAATTAAGGTCAAAGGTCAAAGAAGTCTAAGGTCAAAATTCTGTGTACAAGTTTTGAAGCCCTCACCTAGTGCCATCACATAAAGCAAACAGAATCGAAATTGGGTTAGAAATGGCGAAGGCGTAGCATTTTGTAGCCAATATACAAAATAGGTCAAAAATTAAGGTCAAAGATCAAAGAAGTCAAAGGTCAAAATTCTGTGTACAAGTTTTGAAGCCCTCATCTAGTGCCATCACATAAAGCAAACGGAATCGAAATCGGGTTAGAAATGGCGTAGGAGTAGCATTTTGTAGCAAAATGTACAATATAGGTCAAAAATCAAGGTCAAAGGTCTAAGAAGTCAAAGGTCAAAATTCTGTGCGGCGGTTTTGAAGCCATTACATAGTGCCATCACATAAAGCAAACGGAATTGAAATCGGGTTAGAAATGGCGAAGGAGTAGCATTTTGTAGCATTTTGATCACACACGGACGCACGCACACACGGGCACACACACGGGCACACACACGGGCACACACACACACGTACGGAGCCCGTTTCATAGTCCCCTGCTCGAACTCTTTCGGCGGGGACAATAAATACCAGTCATACCCAAGAACATGACAAAACAGTGGACACACATTATAATGAAGCCCTACGGACTGGCCATTTTCTTTCGTTATATCGAAATTTTGTTATGACCAAACACAAGAACAATATTAAAATGCATACAGCGTAGAGAGTATGATGTTGCAGGTATTGAATTCTTTATTTTGTTTCAACCAGAATTTGTTATAATCGTGCTTGTTATAATGAGAGTGCACTGTACTTCAGTCACATGTACTGTATCTAACGTGCCTAGTCAGTTTTAGGTAAATACTTCAAATATATCTTTGCTTCTTTTTTTTTTTCTCTTTCTCTCCCTACTTTATCCAATCACTTTATGGGCACATAGTGAAGCACACAATCATTGCGATATTCTCAAATCATTATTCCTTCAAGTAATGAATTCTGAATGTTAAAAATTCTAGAATACTATAATTGGAAAGCACATACTAAATATTGTATCAGCATCTATCATGTATTATAACTGCTTGTCTTGTGGATGAAATTGCTAGAAATTAACTAAGCATTCTCACAGAAGTGAAAGATGGTCTCTTTCATACTGTTTGAATATTTCCTTTAACATTTCACAGATATTTTCTCTCTATTTTTTTTTTTGTCATCTTACATGAGTACTATTAGGGATATATCACACTGTATATGACATAAACTTTGTAACCATGAATATGTGTTTGTATGAGAAATGCATCTTCCTGAACAATCTATACGGCAATTCTTTGTCACATGCAAACCATGTAAATATCACTCCATGCACAAAATCCATGAAAATCCATGTATATCGACACAAGATACTTCTTGTATTCAGTAAATTCTTTGTGTGTACAAATGCATGCTTTGTTGTATGGAAATTTTCAATAAATGAAGAAAGGTAGAAGAGCAAGATATGGTTTGTGTTGTTACAATTCAGTTTCAACGAATTAGCTACAGCATGGACCATTCAACAATTTTGATTTGAAAAGAGAAAAATAAAAGTGCAATGGAGAATGAATTGAATAACAGGAATGAAAGAGTTACTCACATAGACGTTTGCAATGCGGCTGGCTGGAAGACCCGAAGCATTGGCCAAGGCATGTTGGGCAGCGCTGTAGAAGGTATGCGAGTTGTTCACCACATAGTTTTGATAGTTGTCTGATGAAGGAGAGAAAAAAAAAATAAATGACTGGTTAACCTGTTAAGGACGATTCCCGAATATACTCTGGCAAGCGTCTATGGGAAATGCATGTTGTAGAAAAATCACAACATCCTCAACGGCGTAACAGCCCAATGTCTAACACAAATGCATGTACACACAAATGATGTGTGTATACGTAGGCATGGTATGCAAATTTTGCATTGCAACACCCAGAAGAAAATAAAAAAGAAATCATCAGGTAAAGATGATAATAATAAGTCTACCCCTGATTCTGAAAGAAGAGTTTCTCAGTATTAAAAATGATATGTTACTCATCAAAATAGGAAGGCCTTCGTCACCCACAAACTGAAAAACAAAGATCTAAGAATATCACTTCTGGAAAGGGCTTTGAAACTGTCTGGGGGTCTGTTGACTAATTCCCAAACTAATTCAATACAAAAGGAGCTCTCCATTTCCATAGCTACAGCATCCTACTTTCCTTAAATTTTGAATGTTGATCCTATGCAGCACACTTTTCATGATTACCTCAAAGAAACATAAGCCATAAGCTAATGCGTCATTTCTACTGCTGTCAAAGTAACTTTCATTATTGCAAAATCCTAGAACAAGAGGCACTGAAAATGGACACCCCTCACCATGAACCATTGCTTGAAAACACACGAGATAATATATTTGATAATAATAGCTTTGTAATACAGTGGACTCCTGTTACAACGAATTCCTCGGGATTGACAGCTATATCGAAATGTTGTTACAGCCGAACAAATAAACAATAAAAAACAGAGCAGATAATGCTGTGACCAGGAATGAAGTAGGCAAAGTGGAACATACTCTGATGCATTCATAACTTTTTCATCTATTGTCCGATTTTCCTTTAACTGTCACTGCATCTGTGTTTTACTAATGTTGCTGCATTCACTCAATCCACATTTCTCTTTGGGTTTGGGTTTCCTTCACTGACGGTCGTTTTGGCAGAGGTAACGAGGTACGTGATGAGGAAAACTATAGGGTTGGCAGTGATAAAGTGAACATCAAGAAATATAGACCTATATTGGTAGATCAATTCAAACCGTACGTGATATTAGAGGAATTTTAAATGAAAATGAGTTGCTGTTTCCTTTATAATGCTGTTTCAAAATGCCTTTATAAAGCTGATTGAATTAATATATCAATATAGAGATTTTATCGATCGAAATCGATGATTACTCTCCCCCAGCTTCTCTTCCCTCCCCCATCTTCATCTTGGATCTTAGTGCATTAGTATCTTGATCTACATGAATCCGAATTATAAAGGAGCCTACTACGCCTTTCTGAATCATTTTTTTAAGCACAATTTGTTTGTTTTAGATACTTTATTTTCAGCAAATCAATAAATCAATCAGCAAATCAATATACATATGGCATATAATCATGAACATGTGGGAAATATACAGAATAAATTCAAAACAGAGTCGTTTGACTTGCACAAACAAAGATATAAATGGTAATTAATGATACAATATACAGTTTGCATGTCTATGCAGCGGGGATTACAACAATCATTATAATTATGGAGCGATTATGCAGAATTACACAATCATCGTGAGGTTGGAGAAGTATAAACCCAAATTAACCCAGTAGTGTATTCATGTTACCCATTAGACCTACTTTGATGCCCACTTCGAATCTGATTCTGCGTGGCTTGATAAACATGATCAATGTTAACAGTAGCAATTGCTGCAGCTGTACGCCTATATAGGCCTATGATAATACTTATGTCATAATTTATTCCAAGCTTAGATTTCCAATTTACTTTTGCAAGATATTGATGAAAACTTTGAAAAGTTTGCATCTTAACAACAATTTGTACTCCATGACTGAATTTCTCTTTTCTAATTAATTCTTTCTTACGGGAAAAAAAAATCGCGCACGGCGAACACAGTGCATAGGAGCCGCGGATGCCCACCAAGAATACTTGGTGGGAATCCCCAGTATGGTATGGTACATGTATGACATATCGACCTAATATGATAATATGAGGCATGGTATGAAATCACCATCAACAAAGTATATTCAGCAAGCGGAGTGTGAACCAATGAGAGGGCGTTATATCAAAGGACATAATATGCAAACGAATCTACACCCTATGGACTTGTGTTGATTTATGATTCCCCTGCTCATCACTAAATCTGTGTGGTATGCAGGCCTATCATATACCTATAGACATAGCGTCAACACACATGACATAAATTAGACATACTATGAAGTTTATGCATGCGGCAATTCCTGCTGTTTTTGTTAAGAGGGCGTAATGATCCATCAACACACACACACAGACACACACACACACAGATACACACAAATACTATCTAAAAATTCGAGTGAAAATATATTAACTTTAAAAAAGAGTGAAATTAGAGTGAAATTGGAGTAAATTTTGAGTGAAAATTTTTATTTTCACTCGTGTTAGACTGACGTCAGGGATCACTTCAAAATCTTCGAGTTATCGCTGAGGTCACTCCGAAATGAGTGAAAATGAACATTGTGTTTTCATTCGAATATCACTCCAATATATTTCACTCTAATAGTTTACACTTTTCTGTATTCACTCCTTCAAGAGTGAAAGTTTTCACTCGATTTTTTTAAAGAGAAAACAGCGGTGATCGAAATTATGTAATATGTAGGCCTAAAAGCAGGACATAAACTATTTGTCATAATATTGCAACAAAGTTAAGGTTAGGGAAACATAAAATAATTATAGTATGTAGAAATGAGTAATGGTATGAAAGAACTTCTTTCAAAGGAAGTACTTAAAAAATAGTCATGTACATACTATTGTGCATAGTACAAACTAAATAAGGATGGTTATATGTCAATTACATCAACATAACTAATAAAAATTTGAATAACAAAAAATAATGTACATTGAAATGCGCCTTCTCCAAACTGAGTATAGCTTGCATGTTGCCATATTATGATTTTCGTTGATTATATATGCAGTGCATGAAAACAAATGCATATTACAGGCTCAGCTCATGTGGAGGTGCAGTAAATTGTCCTTGAGTTTAAATTCAATCTTTACCTATAATCTTCTCTCGATTTTTTTTTCGTGTGTGTTTATGTGATCCCTGAGGTCTCTCCAAAATTAGTGAAAATGAACGTTTTCACTCAAAATTCACTCAAAGTTCACCGTCTAAACTCATACTTTTTTGTTTATCACTCCTGCAAGATTGATATTTTCACTATTTTTTTTTCAATAATTATGGGGCAAACCGCTGGAGAAAGGTATCTGACAAGATCGAAAGGGATAGGTAGAGGGGCATTAGGTTATTATAATATATTGGCAGTTCTTTACCCTGAAGTAGCATTTCAAAGAATTAATCATATTGTGTGTTATCAATGCGAAAATTTGATTGTAATTATTGGGGGACATACTGTAGTCAGTAGCCCCAAAAATTACAATCAGATTATCGAATTGATAATACCCAATATGATCGACCTGTCTAAATGCCGCTACTTCAGGGTCTTGAAATATAACATCTTAGCTCTATTTTGCAGAAAACCCCATTTAATTTGGTTGAGCGGTCACAGAGAGATGTGGATTGTTGTAAAGCATGTCATGAGTCTGATTCTTCCAATTTTAGCGATTCAATGCTTTTGTGTGTGAATAATAGACAGAATTTGGACGGAAGAGATTCCCGACATCTTCTACAAAATTCCTGATTTCTCTTTGACCACTGAAGCAAATCGAATGGGTTTTTTTGTAAGATGCGGGTAATGAGTTATAGTTTCATACCCTGAATTTGTATTTAGATTGGTGTAATATTTTTAAAGATATCATTGCGGAGGGCCCCGTTGTATTTTATTTTATTATTTTTTTATTTATTTGTTTATTTCTTCTTTTTTTTTTGGGGGGGGGGGCATACTGTATAATTATGGTGCAGATATATAGTGCAGATAATAGTCCTGTATATAATATATATAATGATAAAACGTTGGCTATCATTTTTTTTTTTTTTTTTTTTTTTTTTTTTTTTTTTTTTTTTTTTTTTTTGTCAAGCGCTAGCTTCCTAGTCACTCTCCTCGGTGATATTCCACGCATATCTCGCACATGATCATAACACGACGGACGTCAGCTGCTTGCAAGCCACGCAGTACACGGTACATGCGCACGAGGAACACTCACAGTGACACTAAGGGACCGCCTTCAGATTCCCTCCAAGAATGCTTGGTGGGATTCAATGAGGGTAGGTTTGTACGCTTTTTGGTGGGAATCCCCGGTACTGTATGGTACATGTGTGACGTATCGGCCTAATATATGAGGCATAGTATGAAATCTTCAGGGCGTTATATCAAAGGACATTAATATGCAAACGAATCTACATCCTATATCATGGACTTGTGTTGATGTATGATTCCCCTGCTCATCACTTGTGTGGTATGCTGGCCTATATTGCTATAATATACCTATATAGACATAGCGTCAACACACATGACATAAATTAGACATGAAGTTTATGCATACGGCAATTTCTGCTGTTTTTGTTAAGAGGGCGTAATGATCCATCAACACACACACACACACACACACACACGACACTGCGTATAGGCCAATATTACTTAAATATGTGATGAGATCGAAATTCATTTCTGTATTTCATGGTCCAGATTAATTTGTTTCAGATATCAATTTGAAACCAATAATCCAGAACTTGTCCTCTCTAAATGAGCTACTACGATACACATAAAACCTCGCAAGATGTAGGCCGGGTCATACATGGATAGACACAGGTGCACACAGTCTCACAGCATAAGATATACACGTCTTCACGCTTGGAATGGACTTTGTCCCCTCGATATTGGTGAATAGACATCTCGTGACGTACACCACCGGGGAGGTAGACGAAGAGTGTTCTTAAAGGGGATGGTTAGTAACTGATCAGTGGGAATCAGTGGGAATGCTGGGAGATGATTGCTCCAATCCTTGTGGGATTCATTTAAGAGTAGGCCTACATTGTATATCTATTGTTGTGTGAAAATAATCATTTGCTTCAGAATGGTGTCATATTCAAGTAATGTGCAGTTTAATGTTTCAAGGTTAGCATGCCTTTACATGCAGTGACGGGGCGATCGTTAACGGGCCGTTATAACAATCGCCCCGTCACTCTATACAGACATATCTCCTCGTATCCTGTACTCGTATTCCAAGTAATGATTCGAAAGTCGATAATTATGTTGATTGTTTTATATCAGCCCTCCATATCCTTTTATTTGAAGCAGCTGCAAACTGCAATAGTCTGTTCTCTGATGAAGCGATGAATCATGCTAAAATTCATTTTAAATTTATGTTCATGGTTACTAAAACACACTTCCTCTATGAGTGATAACTATACACGTCAATTTGCACACGGGTGTGCATACACGTGACACCACACACACACACACACGGCACACACACACACACACACCGCATACACACAAACAAATAAATGAATATACCAGTAAATAGAATAAGCAAAAAGGACTACATGGAAAACATGTTCGTGTATAATATAACCAAAGCATTATCATATATTACTACTATACTACTACTACTACTACTATCATTAATATCATCGTTATTATTATCATCATCATCATTATTATATTTGTGGTTGTTTTAATCATATCTTTATTGGTAAACAAAAACAAAAAACAAAGAACATGTTCACATAGTTCCCCAGTTCCCTGGTCCTGTTATGGCAGGTATATGACACACCTTTAATACTATACAAATAGTGCATGCTCTATGATGCACTATACTGGATTAGAGAACGACAAATACTATTATCCCGAGTGCTGTTTTGTTTCACCGAGGCCGCAGGCCGAGGTGAATAGAACTGCACGAGGGATAATTTAGTTATTTGTAAGTACACAATGGTGATTGACAAAACCATCAGGACAACAATCTGATTTTAATCATTATACATTTCGCCAGTATACATACATTTCAAAGTGTTTAAAATGTAAATTCATCTATACTAAATTGGGAGAGAGAGAGGGGGGGGGGGGGGAGAGGGAGGGAGAGAGAGAGAGAGAGAGGGAGGGAGAGAGGCTTCCGCCTAATTGTGTAACCCTTTTAGCCCCACACTGTTCTTCACATTGTCCAAAGTTATTGGCTCTTTATATCAATTGAAATCAAGAAGACAACCACGATCGATTTAACATGAATCAGCTTGATCCTGGCGTGCCGCATGTTTTGTTTGCGACGAAATGTTTTCAATCTGCGTGCTGTGGATGCGACTTGCTGGTAGTGATTGCACTAACACCAGTAGCGGTCTCTGCAGCTAGTGCAAGGTTTATGGAATGATTTTATCTGCAATTCATGTATGTTAACGGATACTACACAGTGTATAAATTATTATGTTTATGCCTTTTGGTTATCTTATTAATAATTCAAAAATATAGGGACCTACATTTCTTGTTTTTTTCCCCTGATATATTGATCTTCTCCATGGGGCCAACATCAACCGAAAAGCACTTGTCTCTTCAGTCACGTCCTCAATTTTCTCACATATTGCATATTAAGTTATTTACCTTGCATTCGTACTTATCCATTTTTTTCTTTTTTTTACAATATCCATCACAATGTACCATTACCACTGTATAAAGTTCCACTATTGTATATTCATATCACATTGGGTGTCTTCCTCTCCTTATTCTCTGTTATGAAATAAAGTGATCCATTTTATGTATGTTTTTCGGTCAAAAACAGAGGAAATGCCCTTGTAAATTTGAATTGAATCGGATCTCGAAGTCAGCAGACCCTCATTCTTTTCTGCTGCTATCACTGCAGAGTAGATGCGATATTCTAGTCGGCCAATCAATTCAATTCAATGTAATTCAATTCAAAATTGAATTCAAATTGGATTGAAAAAAAAAAATCAATTCAAAATCCCTCACAGAGACAGCACGCACTCCAGATGTCGAGTATGAGTGTGTGTGACATTATTTTTCACTTCTCTCCCTCCCCCACTCTCCTCTCTCTCTTTTTTTTTTTTTTTTTTTTTTTTTTTTGTATTTATGTCAAAGATACCTACACAGCATACTATGGGCAACAAGCTATCATAACAGCAATATCAAAGGGCGCCCCCATATGGCACAGAGACAGAAGCATAATCATTAGGCAAGACAAGATATACCAGAGCACACTAGAAATGCAGAGAATTTATTGCCATACCATTGCAAGCCCGATGAATCTGTAAACCAAAGAAATTAAACGTAATAGAAATTGATGCATATGCAGCAGGCTGTTTCCTTCATACCAGAATAAACGTATTTGTTAAAAAATTTTAAGTGTTGATAAACTGAGTCTGAGTGTTGTAGGTGCCTATTAAACTGTAATGAAAAAATATAGTTGCTTCACACTATCATGACTACACAGTGCATCCATAGTGTGTATTTATGTTGTAACAATTCCATTGTTGTTATAATTACTATAACACGAACCACATAGAACAGTAGAACTACAATGTACGTTGAATTACCATTTCCACTACTAGAAAACAAAAACAAACAAAACAAAACTAAACACAACTTTTGGGTGCATGCATGATGGTTATAATGCATAACAATGCAGGTCTTTCTTTCATCTGTTTGCATGCAAGTAAATATAACATGCACCTTAAGAAACCCAAAACAAAACAAAAAGGAAAATATCTGGCAAGCTCTCCCCACTTCTCTTCATTCATATATTCTCCACTCCACGGTTTTCCCTTCACTGGCATAAAGCCCTGAGGAGAGCACTTTTCTTTAGCTTGATTGCTAACAACTATAAACAATAATTTTAATCTCACATTTAACTAGCTGCAATTACACGGCCATAACATAGAGAGTAACAAATGATATTTATAACACATCCTGGAAAACATAATACATAATATTTTTATGGCATGAAAGTTTTGTGAATTTGGAGCCAACAGAGTAAAGCAGCATTTTACATAGACAATGGCTGAAAAAGGAAGAAATTTGGATAATGATAGAGAACTTTGCACAGGACATAAAACATAATATGTGATGCTTCAACACAAAAGCCATATAATGTCTGGAATATGTATGTTCATCTTTTATCTATTTATTTTTTAATTTATTATAATTATTAGGTCTTTTTTTTGGGGGGGGGGGGTTGGCAGAAATAAACTGTCAGATGCTGAGCTAAAATTGATAATATGATTTGCTACACTGTACACAGAAAATATTTCAAAATGAGTGAAAAGTTTGATAACTGTAAAGGTCCTTTTTCCAAAGTTGACGTAACATGATTTCCCCCCCCCCCTTTTTTTTAAGATCTCCAACTTTTATACCGGTAATGTGATGACGCATCATATACAATACATGAAGATCGCACATGCTGTACCAAACCAGTGCAGAATATCTGTACCTTGTGATTTGTTCAGTACAATCGCTAAATATTCAACAAACATCATGCCTCACACCTCATATCTGTAGTGGGATATTACATAATAATGTAAAAATAAGGATTTACCTACACTTTCTATTTACATTTTTTTTTTTACCAACAAAGATACACACTTATCATTGCATATTTCCCTTTAAAACCAATCATTCAATAACAATGTGAAGAAATATCGTAAAATTGGAAAAGATGTTTTTATCATACATTAAAGCTTTAAAAGCAATCCACAGCAAACTTTTTGATGAAAGTTGTTAAAAAGAAGCACACTTAAGTGAGCAAAAGGATCAATATGAAAGCAGCATCTCAAATAACATACTATCTGAAAATAAATAAAAAAAAACATAAAAATCCTCACATTTCTTTGAAAATTTATAACAGAATACATTTTTCATTTCCCATGCTGATTTCCCCCCCCCCCAACACACATACTTGTGCAACAGATAGAAAGGATATAACATTCATTGTTGAATGAAGAGTGACTTGATAGACAATGTATTGAGACTAGGTACTACAGAGTGCATGGCTAATGACACATAGAATTTATGATACAGTCAACCTTACACAAGTCTGAAAATTGGCAAAATTCAAAAAAGTGTACTATGTCAAAATTTACGCGAGTCAAAGGATTTTCTCCAGTTGATTTGGATTAGATGACTTCAGTGAGGCTGACCATACAGTACTTTGAAACTCTGCACAACTGAGACATCTCTGGCCTGCCAGCAGCTGCAATGCCACAACTACATATATAATGTAACTTTCAGTCAAACTGTCTCAGTGGCAAGCCATCTAAATGGGCCAACTGCAGGGCCCTGTTGCACAAAAAGATGTAGTCAAACATAAGTCATCAAATCAAGACTTCAGCCAGGCATCAGTCAATGAGAATTCATTACGTATTCAGAGACTTTAATACATGTACATGTATGTTTAAATTTTAGACTGAAGTTAGATCTGAACATTTATGTACCAGGGCCCTTGTCAACTTGACCTCGATAAATTATATTAAATGGGTTAGTCAAATACCGGTTAGTGATTGGCTAAACACAGTCACGTGATGGAGGTACATTCGTTATGTTTGCCCATGGGCGATCATTCTTGTTATGTTCTCCCATGGGAAAACATTTTCACGTAACAAATACCCGTGCGCACAGTGAATTTGGCTCTGCATGGAGCAGCATGCTAGCGCGATCGAGTGCGTTGTGTGCGTGCTGGACCTTTACGCTAAGCGTACCATGGACGCCCGGGCCGGTGTACGGTTTGATGCGCCACTTTCAGAGTGTGAAATCAATTGATAATGATGGTATTTGACTAACCCATATTATAATATAACAGATGATGACTTTTGTTGTCGGGAACATACCAAACATTCGACCCTCAGGGTTTGAAATGCTATTTCGGGAGGCTATAAGTCCCTCGACTTCGTCTCGGGACTAACCTCCCTCAATAGCATTTCAAACCCTTCGGGTGGAACATTCAGTATGTTCCCTTCCCCGCCAGTCATCATCTATATAATGTATCAAAGACCTTGCATACAGTGGTCACCTGTGTAACCTGGCCAATGATAAAGTAATATGTTGTCTCCTGTGGACAACATTTTACCCTACAGATACATACACCAGCCATTGATTGCTGACTGAGCCGTCTTTTGGCACACTAATTAATCATATTCTTTCTGCTACACCTACAAGCGTTGTACTGCAAATCACATAATGGCCTTAATAATGAAAACAGAATTATTAGCTCTAGTGTAAAATACATTCAAAACAGGCATTGCTAGTTGCACTCAATACTTTTTAGTTAAACAAATTTATTCCACATTTACTCCTTTCAAAACCAAATTTCAATACAAGAATTTAGAACATATGACATGTCTATTAGAGATATC
>NW_027307676.1:124200-188867 GCF_964275005.1 Diadema setosum | reverse complement strand
GCTTCGCATGGCTGAGTGTGCGATTTGCGCTGTGTTGGCCTACAGACCGTACATCCTTGCACTAAGTTGCAGCGCGTGTGTTCTTGCAGACAAACCAGCTCAGTCACAGTTGCAATTTGCAGAGTAAGAAGAAAAGCACGCGAAGAAAGCTGCCTAACTGTAATTTAATTTCACGTGCCAGCACATCGTACTAGTACCTCGCACGGAGGGCCCTGTAAGTAGCGAGGTTGGAGGGACTCGATTCTACCTTCCTGTCAGTCCACTGCACAAAACTGCAAAGCAGCAAGCAACAGTAACACGAATGAAGCGATGTTACAAGCACGTGATTTCCCGAAGTTTAGGTGATGAATCGTCGTAGACTCACAGAGAAATAAAAAAAAAAAAAACCTTTCTTTTCTAATTCGTGCACTCACCTCGTGACACATTTCCTGAGAAGAGTTCTTCTATCTTTGTCAATAAATTCACATATCGAACCATGCAGTAATTTTCCAGAAAAAAAAAAGATTCATCTTTAAACAATCAAACATTCCTGTACGGGGAAAACCTTGTGAAGAAATTTATACACAGTACTACATGTACGGTATCCGTAAATCGCTACTCATTCTCGGGGAAGTTGCACATCTCTCCCGTAAGTGGAGGAGTGTGAGGGAAACGCGGGAGTTACAAAACTCGCACCCCTCCCGTACTGAGAGCAGGTTGTGAGGGAAACGCAGGAGCTACAAAGCTCGCACCCCTCCCATAGTGAGAGCGTGTTGTGCGGGAAACGCGGGAGTTACAAAGCTCGGATAACAAAGATCGTACCCCACCCGTATTAAGAGCAGGGTGTGAGGGAAACGCGGGAGTTACAAAGCTCGCACCCCTCCCATAGTGAGAGCGTGTTGTGCGGGAAACGCGGGAGTTACAAAGCTCGGATAACAAAGAGCGTACCCCACCCGTATCAAGAGCAGGGTGTGAGGGAAACGCGGGAGTTACAAAGCTCGCACCCCTCCCATACTGACAGCGTGTTGTGTGGGAAACGCGGTAGTTACTAAAGCTCGTACCCCTGCCGTATTATTTTGTGCCCGTTTACATTTCCTTTTTTTTTTAATCAGGTGATGAAACATCGTAGACCAACAGAAAAATAACGAAAAGCCTTTCTATTTCTTTTCTAATTTATGCACTTTCTCTACTGATCTAATCTTTTTCTGTTCTTCTTCTTCTAATTACTGTCATTACAGTAGACCTATTAGTATCATCACAACAACTTTTTTACTATAACCTCTGTAATTTTCTTTTGTGCAAGCAACAAACTATCTTTCTCTATCTTTCGTCTGCATGGGCACCAAGTGTTTTCTTCATTCAAGAGAAAAAAGAAAAAAAATCACAAGCGTTGCGCTCAATCTACTTCCTTACGGTTATTATTGAGAAACTTCAATATACTATAGCAACGATTGTACTAGAAATGCATATCAGCATCAAAGTAAGCCCATTTTCTATTATTCCTTGAGTTACAATAATCTCGCATTCTTCCCTTGTTAACTCTATACCAGAGGAGGGATTACGGGGTAATTTCAAAGTTTGCGCTCTCTATTCAGTGGAGTGCGGTAAACGCGGGAGCACTAATCTTTTATCCCTCTCGTGATGCTCAGAGGAAGTTGAGGGAATACGCGGGAGGTACAAAAGCTTGCATGCCTTCCGTGTTCACTGGAGCGTACGCGGGAATCGCGGGAGCTACAATGTTTAATCTCGACTCCTCCCGTGTTCATCAGTGGAGTGCGCTTCCGCGGTAAACGCGGGAGCACTAATCTCTCATCCCTCTCGTGATGCTCAGAGGAAGTTGAGGGAATACGCGGGAGTTACAAAGCTCGGATAACAAAGATCGTACCCCACCCGTATTAAGAGTAGGGAGTGAGGGAAACGCGGGGGTTACTATAAAGCTCGTACCCCTGCCGTATTATTTTGTGCCCGTTTTACGTTTCTTTTCTTTTTTTTAATCTGGTGATGAAACATCGTAGACCAACAGAAAAATAACAAAAAGCCTTTCTATTTCTTTTCTAATTTGTGCACTTACTCTGTGACACATTTTCTGGGTAAAGTTCTTCAATCTTTGGCAATAAATTCACATTCATACTTTTCTCGAAAAAAAAATTGTGTTGCACAATAGAAGTTGAGGGAATACGCGGGAGTTACAAAGCTCGGATAACAAAGATCGTACCCCTCCCGTACTGAGAGCGTGTTGTACGGGAAACGCGGGAGTTACTATAAAGCTCGTACCCCTGCCGTATTATTTTGTGCCCGTTTACATTTCCTTGTTTTTTTTTTTTAATCAGGTGATGAAACATCGTAGACCAACAGAGAAATAACAAAAAGCCTTTCTATTTCTTTTATAATTTATGCACTTGCTCCGAGACACATTTTCTGGGGAAAGTTCTTCAATCTTTGGCAATAAATTCACATTCATACTTTTCTCGAAAAAAAAAAAAAAAAAGATTGTGTTGCACAATAAGCAACGAAATATTCTTGCTCACATTTTCTTCTCTACAGTTATGGTTTAATGAGAAAAATAGCGATATTTCCTTATAGTTTAGGCTTTATTGAAAAAAAAAAGAGAGTATGGTTGGATGTTTTGTGATACAACTGACATACACATTTGCACCAAAAGTGATATCCTGAACATTTTTAAAATCATGATCATCAAATAGATACAGTAAAATGTGATATATAATTTTTGTTTACTATATCCCTTTTTTCAATTAGATATAATTGCATTTCTTCAATTTCACAAGCTCTGAATCTTTGATCTAACAGTACTATTAATACAAAGTGCCTACATTTTTTTTTTCCACTCTTTTTTAGTGGCCTAAATCACTTAGCGATAATGGATATATTATAGTTAACGCATCATGGTGTGATAGAAAATTATTTTCTGGCACGGGGTATATCCCTTTCTCATTTTCGCATGAGTGACATAGCTCGTATCCCCCTCCTGTATTGAGAGTAGAGAGTGCCCCTCCCCCAACTGATACTTCATAAGTGATATCCAGAGTGCGTGACTACACGAGTGACGAGGTTCGTATCCCGCCCGTATTGAAAGTAGGGTGTGCAGGATTACGCGGGAACTTCAAAGCTGCTTACCCCTCCTGTATCGAGAGAAGGGGCGCGGGAAAACGCGGGAGCAACAAAGGTCGTAATCAACTTGCCTGTATTGTAATTACAAAATGCGGGAGCACGCGGGAGCTTCAAGGGTCATTACCCGTCCCCTCCCTTATTGAGAGTTAAACAGGGAGAGCGGGACTACACGGGAGCTACTACCTTTCTTCTCATTTACATGACCACTTTCAGTGTTAATGCCTTCACAGACCACAGGCAATTATTGAAATTATATAATAGGCATGCTTTATTTTCACTTACCTTTCTCCTCACTTTCACGAAGAGATTGTCGGTATATCATTATCCTCACTTCCTTGACAGAATGCTTACCCTTCCCATAAGGTCTTGGTTCAAATGTCCATCGACAAGCTCCGGATCTTAAATTTATATGTTAAAATTTAATATCTGATGAACGCTATTAACGAAAGCTTACCTCTCTGCCACGACACGGAGTGATCATGCATTTCTTCATCTGGCGGCAAAATATTTAATACATACGGTGAATATCCAAATGATGGTTGTACACCCGGAAACTTGAGTCGTAACGTGGCAAGCAAAATCCTCGACGTTGTTGCAATATCAAGTGTATATTGTAGATTTCATTGACATCCAATGAAGTGAAAAGGGAAAACTTGTCACATAGTTTCATAACCTTACTAAGTGTTCATCACACGCAGACGAAGAAAAATTTGTCAAGGCAAACCTATGGTTTCACTATGCGTTCACTTTTTGAATTGTATTCAAATAATCTATTCTGTACTATCCTTAATCTGATCAATCTTGCTGCTCTTCTCTGCGTCTTCTAGTATCATCGTAACTTCGTTTCTTTTACCTCTTTAATGTCCTTTCCGATAGGCGATAAGGCAACTGTCTTCTCTATATTTCCTCTGAGCACCAAATGGTTTCATCAGTCAAAAGACAAGAAAAAGAGGAAGACAAACAGCGAGGAGCTCGATATGCAATTTATATACATTCTTCGTAGAATATTCATGTTTTGGCAGGATATTGGTCCTGGCAATAACTATAATGTCTATTTCATGTATTTATGAACTGTGCATTCTTTTCTTCAAACCCACCAGTTATCAAACTCATTTTCTTTACTGGAGTAACAGTAACAGTAACAGTAATGTCGCATCCTCCCCTTGTTAAGACAGGATACAGAGGGGCAATTTCAAAGTTCGCACTCTCTATTCAATGGAGTGCTCTTCTGCGGTAAACGCGGGAGCACAACACTGATCTCACACTCCTTTCATGATGTTCAGAGGATGTTAAAGGAATACGCGGAAAGTGCTACCAGCTCCACAATACTTTGGGTGCTGAGGATTACGCGGAAGACACAAAAGCTTGCACGTACCCCTTCCATATTCCTTGGAGCGAACGCGGGAATCGCGGGAGCTACAAATCTCGACTCCTCCCGCGTTCACAGGAGGTTCTGAGCAAATACAAGCATATCACAAATCCATTCCAGAATTGTATTTTCTGTTACATTTAGTACTATCCATGGCCACATTTTTTCGGGATTGTGGTACCGGGAATTTTATATTGTACTTCTTCCCATCCACAAGCTTTGGTTCTACTAATCTTTTTTTTTTTTTTTTTTTTTTTTCCGGAAACTTTTTTTTTTTAAATAGTATACATGTAATATGGCAAACCTGTAAATCCATCAACAGATTACAAGTAGTTTTTGATTTGTTCTGCATATTGATAACAGTAGTTACAAAAATCCATGGGAAGAGGGAAACTTGTCAAATGCATAGTATTCAGCATTCACCTTAAACAAACAAATGCGTTCATCTTTCGAACCTTATACTCACATCTTTACAACTGGTCAGTCTTTTTCTGTTCTTCTTCTTCTTCTTCTTCTTCTTCTTCTTCTTCTTCTTCTTCTTCTATACTGTCATTCGTATCATCACAACAACCTTGTTACTATATATTATAACCTCTGTAATTTTCTTTTAGACAAGCAGCAAACTGTCTTTCGCTATCTTTCCTCTGCATGAGCACCACGTGTTTTCATTATTCAAGAGAAAAAATCACAAGCGTTGCACTCTTAATCAATACTTTCTTGACAAAGTATTTGTTATGGCCGATTTTGGTCCGGGTCATCAGTAATGAACATGGGAACCATTTTTCAAACTCACCAACTTAAGATCTATAGACATGAAGCAGAGAGGCGGAACTGCTTGAATTTATGAACTATAAACTATGGGTATATACGGTTATATTTACTTGAGAAACTTTAGTATAATATAGCAACGACTGTAGACATGCATATCAGCATCAAAGTAGGTCTATTTTCTATTATTTCTGGAGTTAAATAATCTCGCATCTTGTATAATTGTTAAGACTATCATATTATACAGAAGAGGAGGGATTACGGGGTAATTTCAAAGTTCGCGCTCTCTATTCAGTGAAGTGCGGTAAACGCGGGAGCACTAATCTCTTATCCCTCTCGTGATGCTCAGAGGAAGCTGAGGGAATACGCGGGAGGTACAAAAGCTTGCATGCCTTCCGTGTTCACTGGAGCGTACGCGGGAATCGCGGGAGCTAAAAAGTTAAATCTCGACTCCTCCCGTGTCCACAGGAGGTTCAGCGTGAATGCAAGCTTACACAAATCCATTCCAGAACATACTTTTTTTGTTTTGTTACATAGGTCCTGCATGGCCACATTTTCCGGGATTGTCGTACCAGAAATGTTATACTGTACTTCTTCAAATCCACAAGCTCCGGTTCTTAATAAAATAATAAATAATCAAATATGAAATTTTATACAATGTATATATACATTTTTCGGAAACGTTGTATATAGTAATAAAAAATGGCAAATTAATCCCTCGAAACATCACAAGTCTTTGTTTTTATCTTTTAGTTTGATAACAGTAGTAACAAAAATCCATGGTTAGAGGGAAACTTATCAAATCACTCAGCAATATTATTCAGCGTTCACCCAATAAACAAACAAAATAGCATGCGTTCACCTTTTGAACTGTATATACTCACATATTTACACCCGTTATCTAATCAAATCTTTCTCTGTTCTCTTCTTCTACTTGTTACTGTCATTATTAGTATTATCATAACAACTTTGTTACTATTAACCTCTATAATTTTCTTTTGGACAAGCAACAAACTAACTGTCTTTCTCTATCTTTCCTCTGCATGAGCACCACGTGTTTTCATTATTCAAGAGAAAAATAATCACAAGCGTTGCACTTAACCAATACTTGTCTTTCTTGACAGAGATTTGTTATGGCCGATTTTGTGGACCGGGTCATCAGTATAATGAACATGGGAACCATTTTCTTCAAACTCACCACCTTGAGATCTTACAGACATGAAGTATTGGGAGGCGGAACAATTAGAATTAACGCATATTTATTTGAGAAACTTCAGTATAGCAACGACTGAATACCAGTCTTGCATAATCAGCAGCAAAGTAGCCAGTATAGGCCTATTTTCTTTTATTTCTGGAGTTAAACTTAATAATCTCGCATCTTTTACTTGTGAAGACTATTATACAGAAGAGGAGGGATTACGGGGTAATTTCAAAGTTCGCGCTCTCTATTCAGTGGAAAGCGCTTCTGCGGTAAACGCGGGAGCACTTATCTCTCACCCCTCTCGTGACGCTCAAAGGAAGTTTAAGGAATGCACGTACGGGAGGTACAAAGATTGCATCCCTTCCGTGTTCATTGGAGCGTATACGCGGGAATCGCGGGAGCTACAAATCTCGACTCCTCCCGCGTTCATAGCAGGTTCAGCGCGAATACAAACTTACACAAATCCATTCCAGAATATTATTTATTTATTTATTTTTTTAACACTGGTCCTGCTTGACCACAATTTTCAGGATTGTCGTATCGGAAATTTTATACTGTACTTCTTCAAATCCACCAGCTCTGGTTCATAATCAAATATTATACTTTTTTTTTTTCCGTACACGTTTTTTCTTCTAGTAATATCGGATGGCAAATAAATCCCTAAAAACATTACAAGTCCTTGTATTATTCATTTTGATAACAGCAGTAACAAAAATCCATGGTAAGAGGGAAATTTATCAAATCATTAGAGTATTCTGCATTCACCTTAAAAACGAACAAATGCGTTCACCTTTCGTACTGTACTCACAAATACACCCATCATCTTACCAATCTTTTTCTGTTCTTCGTCTTCTACTTATTACTGTCATTATTACTATACTATCATAATAACTTTGTTACTATAACCTCTATAATTTTCTTTCAGACAAGCAACAAACTGGTGTCTGTCCTCTGCATGAGCACCAAGTGTTTTCATTATTTAAAGAAACAAATATCAAAATCACAAGCGTTGCCCTCTCTTTCTTGACAAAGTATTTGCTATGGCCAATTTTGCTCAGGGCCATCACTAGGTAGTAATGAACTTGGAACCATTTTCTTCAAACCCGCACCAGCTAGAGATCTTAGACTTGAAGCAGGGAGGCGGAATTGCTTGAATTAACGCACTATCAATCTATGGGTACGGTTATAAATTATTTGAGAAACTTAAGTATACTATATAGCAACGACTGCATATACTATAGACATGCATATCAGCATCAAAGTATACTAGGCCTATTTTCTATAGTTGAGTTACAATACTAGTAGTCTCGCATCCTTCACTTGTTAACTCTATACCAGAGGAGGGATTACGGGGTAATTTCAAAGTTCGCACTCTCTATTCAGTGGAGTGCGCTTCTGCGGTAAACGCGGGAGCACTAATCTCTCACCCCTCTCGTGATGCTCAGAGGAAGTTGAGGGAATACGCGGGAGGTACAAAAGCTTGCACCCCTTCCGTGTTCACTGGAGCGTACGCGGGAATCGCGGGAGCTACAAATCTCGACTCCTCCCGCGTTCACAGCAGGTTCAGCGCGAATACAAACTTACACAAATCCATTCCAGAATATTTTTATTTTTATTTATTTTTAACACTGGTCCTGCTTGGCCACAATTTTCAGGATTGTCGTACCGGAAATTTTATACTGTACTTCTTCAAATCCACAAGCTCTGGTTCATAATCAAATATTATGCAATTTTGTTTTCCGTACACGTTTTTTCTTCTAGTAATATCAGATGGCAAATAAATCCCTAAAACATTTCAAGTCCTTGTATTATTCATTTTGATAACAGCAGTAACAAAAATCCATGGCGGAGGGAAATTTATCAAATCATTAGAGTATTCAGCATTCACCTTAAAAACAAACAGATGAATTCATCTTTCGTACTGGACTCACATATAAATACACCAATCATCTATTCTTATCAATTTTTTTCCGTTCTTCGTCTTCTACTGTCATTATTACTACTATCATAATAACTCTGTTACTATAACCTCTATAATTTTCTTTTAGACAAGCAATAAACTGGTATAACTGTCTTTATCTATCTGTCCTCTACATGAGCACCAAGTGTTTTCATTATTTAAAGAAAGAAATATCAAAATCACAAGCGTTGCCCTCTACTTTCTTGACAAAGTATTTGTTATGGCCAATTTTGCTCAGGGCCATCACTATATAGGTAGTAATGAACTTGGAACCATTTTCTTCAAATCCGCACCAGCCAGAGATCTTAGACTTGAAGCAGGGAGGCGGAATTGCTTGAATTAACGCACTATATAATCTATTGGTATGGTTATATTGAGAAACTTAAGTATACTATAGCAACGACTGCATATACTATAGACATGCATATCAGCATCAAATTAGGCCTATTTTCTATTATTTATTGAGTTACAATAATCTCGCATCCTTCCCTTACTCTATACCAGAGGAGGGATTACGGGGTAATTAAGTTTGCGCTCTCTTTTCAGTGGAAAGCGCTTCTGCGGTAAACGCGGGAGCACTAATCTCTCACCCCTTCGTAATGTTCAGAGGAAGTTGAGGGAATACGCGGGAGGTACAAAAGCTTGCATGCCTTCCGTGTTCATTGGAGCGAACGCGGGAATCGCGGGAGCTACAAATTTCAACTCCCCTGCGTGTTCACGGGAAGTTCTGAGCGAATACACTAGTCAGGAGGTAAAATCGAAACTTGTCAAATCATTATGAAGATGAGAGTTCACAAATGCGTTTATTTTTCGAATCGTATTACATCGTCTGTGTCTACTCTTTGCCTCCTCTTGTAATCATAATTTTTAGGCTCATTTTGCAAGGGGTCTGTGCCGTCCATTTACTCACTTCACAAAAGCTAATTCCAATAATCATTTACCGGTATGTCATTATTATCATGACATCATAATTTTCTTTTAGCTCTATAATTTCCTTACGGATATTTCTAAGCGATACGACAGTTGTTTTCTAGCTCTATTTTTCGTATGAGCACGGTATGGTTCCTAGAAAGCAAATTTAATAAACAAACAGTGCAACGGGCCGCGGGGCGCTCAACAAATTGTCGATCGCGCGTGCCAGCTGTTGTGATCGCATTTTTCTCGACAGGTTGTGAGTATCAATGACATTTCGGGGAATACACGTTCTTTAGGGGCTACACGTGTTTTCATGGTTCTCTGCTAAACTTAATTCTCTGACGTTCGTGGCATAAAGTTACGGCAAATATATAGGCCATAAGTAAAGCAAACAAATGGAAATTTAAAAAAAAAAATCTTTCTCGTACGGTACGTTGCCTAATAAGCTGTGACAGGGAACAGCTGATACGAACTAGCACAGGCTTATTAGCTCATGCGGTACCAGAAACACATGGAAGGCAATATTATTTATTTATTTATTTATTTATTATCATTATTATTATCATTATTATTATTATTATTTTTGGTACTGCCAACCAATCGACTCGGCGGTCATACAGCACGGTCGGAGAACTAGATGTGAGACACAGGTGCGTCAGTTACCAGTGGGCCTACAAACTGTACTTTACGTACCTACAGGAATACTGTACTACTATAGCAAAAAAACACATCGTGCTGTTTTCATGGGACTGGAAATGAATTCAACGTTCTGCATAAACTGTCATGTTGCATTGATTCTTGCCGTTCGATGCCTCCTCGGGACTCGCTCGAAATGAGAAGGTAACGATATTATACCGTTGCGTTCGTGGTCCAATGCGAATGTCTTCTAGTCTTTAATGATATGTAGCATAAATTTTACTTGGGTTTTGCTGGGATTAATTCCACATTTGTTTTTTAATATACAAGTTTTGTACTGTGATTACGCCACTCGTAACACATACAGTGCACATTGCGTCGTCAGGAACAGCACGACAAGCACAACGTTGAATCGCGCGCTGCTAGCTGTGCTGTGCACAGTGTGCATGCATGCTGCAATCGCGATCGTACAACTCGCACTCGCTCGTGTGGGCGGGAGTTCCCTGTACTGTGTGCGGTATTGTCGCGATTTTTGGCGCCGCACACATCGTCCACGGACTTGCGAAAATTCTGCATGACAGAGCGCGGGAGTACGCGGGAGGACGCGGGCATACGCGGTAATCGCGGGAGTGACACGGACCCCCACAGGTTACCGCGAGCGGGACTGTACTTCTATGTGAACGCAGCCTTACGGGACAGACGCCTTCACAGCCGCCTGGCTATGTTGTATCGCATCCGCTTCAACCTTGTTGACATCGCTTGGCAGTCCTACCTCAGCGAACGGACATCAGCCACTAGAGGACATGGCTCTCGACTGCAGACGATCCAATGTAGCAATCAAGCGTACGCTTCTTCCTTCTTCCCAAGGACCTGTAAGGACTGGAACAGCCTCCAAGAGGACCCAGCTTCTTCTTCTTCTCTCGACGCCTTTCGGCTTGTCTTGAGTGGGAAGAAGAAATAGTTTTGTCTCCAGAGGACACAAATTTTTACTTAGGCCCTACACGTTGTATATATATGCACTTGCACGAAAGCTATCCTGACGTAGACGTGTGTGAGGGTCCACACACTCGCACGCATTTCACAGTGCGATAATCTTCAAAACTTGAAGCTGCACTCTACCTGGAAGAAGAAGAAGAAGAAGAAGGCCTCTTTGTGTACGGTACCTTCTTCCCCATGGGCATGGCCGTGGCATAAGCCCATACACACTTGTAGTTGTAGCTCTGCCCTTTCACAAGATCAGGCTTTGGCCTTTGACCTGCAGTAGGCCGCGCCGAGTCCTCACCATGCTCACTATGTTAGTTGTTAGAGGGATCTAGACTATAGTATAAACTCTATAAACCATTGCTTTATAACTGTCATACTAACATTTACACTGTACACAATCATTCATAACTTGCAAATTTTGCACCAAGCGATTGTGACCTTGATTTGACTTTGTAACACTGTCTACAGTTGAAATAGCGATTAATTACAACCTGATTTCAACCCATTCATATTACCAAAACTCACTGTATGCAAGCTGGTTTCCAGTTGAAGAGAGAAGACTTGAAAGCCGGAGAGAATTGAGCATAAGAGATGCCATGGTTGTGGATTATCAGGTAAATTTCAGGTCACTGTGTCGCAGCACTTCTTGTTGTTTCTTCACACTGCGTGCAAACCGAACCGGCCGGCGACTTGCCAATCTGTAATACACGTATTGCCAATGCACTGCGTGTACGTTTGTACACAACACTACGTACACCCAACCAGCATCTCTCTTGGCGTCTACTATTACGTCAATAGACTACATGTGCGGCGTTGAATCAGTAGCAACAAACTTCCGGCTTCAATCGCTGTCGTAATCGTGCATTTAATAATATTTTTCATATATTAAGCTATCTTAAACCTAGTTTGTATAATATAATTTGTAATTTTAAAAATATTTGATGTATTTTTTTTCAACAAAAAGATTGTAATAATTATATCTTACATTCTGATTATTAGATAGTTGGGCTGTGCGCAATTCAGCTACATAAACTTTACGTGAAATTCGGCACAAGGGCACCTTGAAACACTATTCGCCATGGCTTCTGTTCGTTCTCTCGGAGCCCTTAGAGCTGTTTCCTGGGCAAAATACTCAACACTGAGAGGTAAATATGGGAGAAAAGAGGTAGTCATATATATACCATGAGTATTTATTATCGTTTTGTGGTATGTGTCTCCTTTTAGTCTGTAGTGATGGGCCCTCTTACAACTCTTTCCAGTCCTGTCTCGATCTGCCGGTGAATACCGATTACCGGGATCTCACCAACAACAGAGCAGAGAGCTCACAGGCAACCAGCAGCCACCCAGCCCGCCCGTCGGCATGCATGGCATGACCTGTGGCTGGCTGTGTATTGCATTAGCTTAGCCCACTGTCCTCTTCCTTCACTCTTCCTATATTAAAGGCTGCCATGATAAAGTAATATGACCAAGTGGCAGAGACGTTTAGTCTGAAATGTGTACAGTTGAGTTATACTTCAGCTCTTGGAACTCTGGATCTGCTGATGCTACGGTTTGCGTGGACGGTGGTGACGTGACTTCTTTTTATTTTTTATGACTTGTTGGTAAAGTACAAATACCTTGTCCTTGATGGAATTAGAGTCTGCTTTAGATTTTATTAAGTGTAGAACTCTGCTTGTTTGTGTTGATTTAATATTGTGTTAAAACATTCATTGTAAATTAGGTACTGTAAAACGAGGAATTTTCGCGTGCACTTTAATTTCGCGAGCGCCAAGATTCGCGAAATTAAAACGCATGCGAAAGTTCTTGTTTACACTAGAATAGCTTGAATGCCAGTGCAGTGGCACTTCGCGAAAATTTCATGCCACGAAAAAGGCTGTCAGCTCCGATTCGCGAAAATTTCATGCCACTTACAGTAACCTTTGCAATGTGTTTCAGTAGTGAAGCGCGGGTAGCCCTAGTCTCTATCAGCTCAGTGTATCACACTATCTAACTACGTATTGTCATGATTGTGGATGTCTGGTAAACTATTTACACTTGGCCTTATAACAGCCCAGTCGCTGTAAAAATGTGACGGGGCTCCAACAACAAAGCGGACGCAAAGCGCAAATGCAGATCAGTCCGGGAAACCCGCTCATGAGGACCGCCCCCGCGTACGAGGATGGTCCCTCCTCATGAGGACCTCCCCCCGCCTCATGAGGCCCCCCGGGGAACGCCTCATGAGGCCCCCCTTTCACTTCTTATTCATCTCACATCTGACGTACAAATTGTCGCAACTTTGCACAGTGTTTTTTTGTTACACACACATGTCCACTATCCATGATGAAAAGAAGAAAAAATCCTGTCTGTTTTTTTTTTTTAAAATCGAGTTTTAATCAACCGATGCAGAGCGCCCATCAAAACACGGGCGCCAGCGCGTTCGCACAATGCAAGACTGCCGCACCTAGCGGCCTGATCCGACTAAATATTTTCGATGCTTTTTTCTGCGGCTCTCACCTCTCCGCGCACGAATCAGCCTCGTGAAGCTGAAGTCTGACATCTTTTTACACAAATTCGTACGAGAAAAATTAAATCAGTGCTAACCTGATCTTGTCCATATATTCCAAATTACTATTCCACACTGATAGAGTAGGTGGGTAGATGACATACTCCAGTTTGTTAGCAAAATAATCACTTTGTAGGTATGACGAGTTCACTTTCTTCGTCAATTCCGCCACGATTCCGCCGCCCGCTTACTGTTTGGGCGCTTTCTCTGGAATCATCCCGCGACGCGACGTACGTCGCATCACATCACGCATCCAGCACATACCAGTCTGGTATGTGCTGGATGCGTGATGTGATGCGACGTACGTCGCATCGTGGGATGATTCCAGAAAAAGCGCCCAAACGGCGGAATCGTGGGCGGAATTGACGAAGAAAGTGAACTCGTCATACCTACAAAGTGATTATTTTGCTAACAAACTGGAGTATGTCATCTACCCACCTACTCTATCAGTGTGGAATAGTAATTTGGAATATATGGACAAGATCAGGTTAGAACTGATTTAATTTTTCTCGTTACGAATTTGTGTAAAAAGATGTCAGACTTCAGCTTCACGAGGCTGATTCGTGCGCGGAGAGGTGAGAGCCGCAGAAAAAAGCATCGAAAATATTTAGTCGGATCAGGCCGCTAGGTGCGGCAGTCTTGCATTGTGCGAACGCGCTGGCGCCCGTGTTTTGATGGGCGCTCTGCATCGGTTGATTAAAACTCGATTTAAAAAAAAAAAACAGACAGGATTTTTTCTTCTTTTCATCATGGATAGTGGACATGTGTGTGTAACAAAAAATCACCGTGCAAAGTTGCGACAATTTGTACGTCAGATGTGAGATGAATAAGAAGTGAAAGGGGGGGCCTCATGAGGCGTTCCCCGGGGGGCCTCATGAGGCGGGGGGAGGTCCTCATGAGGAGGGACCATCCTCGTACGTGGGGGCGGTCCTCATGAGCGGGTTTCCCGGACTGAGATCGCGTTGAGTTTTGATAGAGTCCACTTGACATTATTTTTGTCACCTCAAACTCATTTAAGACAATCTTTATTATTTGGTAAGTTTAGACTTCATGTTACCGAAAACAAAGATTAGAATCTGTATGCAGCAAGTGTGAACGGTACATCATCTTTCACTCACACTGACAACCATTTTTTGAATAATTGGGAGTCCACACTACATATACACGTGTAATCTGCATTTTCGGTAAGTGGTAAATTGTGTTGTCAATATCAATAACAGACATGAAGCCTCTACAAGTATTTGATAACACTGGTGTGACATAAATCTGTGAATGTCCATGTTGGGTTTTTTTGATAATGAAGTGCAGAATAAGTTGGCTGAAATGTGTGTTTACATTAATGAACTTTCACTTCAACTTGCAATCTTTACATTCTTATCCCATTTGTTCTATCCTGTAGGTGTTGCAGGAATGACAACAAAGCGATACTTTGCTGCATCAGGAGCTGAAAAAGGTACAGACTAACCAAGAGTGTTAAGGGCTGAACTACCACATTTTACACATCTCAATCTTTTTTATTCAGTCATACAGCTGTGTGCATAAAGTATAGAGTCTGTAAACAAACAGTCCTAAAAAATATCATGTATTAAAAAAAAAATATTCGACCAAATAAAAACAAAAAACTCACAATAGATAACTTTGCAGTCATTGGACCTTTTATTTTATATTTTTCATTGTTTGCTTTTTTAATTTTGTTTTTTTTTTATTTGTTTTTTGTTTTTTAATTGTATCACTTCTGTTCATGGAAAGTTTAATGCTTGTTTCTACCCCTTATACTGTGTGTACAATGTAGGAATACATAGCCCCCATCTCTGTAAGAGCAGTTTATAAGTAATTTTAAAGCCTGCTGGATGTTAATTACTACTTAAAGGAGAAAAATTTAAAGCACTGTAAACCTGGATGTAATGCCAGTTTGTTTGAAGTACAGCTCTAATGGTAGGTGCTACTACAATAGAAATTATGCAAAGTTGGTGTAGAGATGTTGCCTCCACTCTATGTCAAGAAGTGTTCTGTGCATAACAACCTCTTTTAGAGTAGAAGCCTTGTGCGTGTAATTGTAAAATATAGTTTGTTCGTACTTTGTCATTGACTTTTATTCAATTCTGCCCTGGTTTCACAATTTACAAACAATGCAGTTCATAGCTTGTTCTTTCACATTATTTTTCAGCACGCACAACTGTGAACTATGAACTCAAAGGAGATGTTGCCGTTGTACGCATGAATGACCCCAACTCTAAGGTAAGGTGCTGTAGGAATTGAACAGATGTCACATTTTTGTTATTTTAATCTGTTCATGAATGTTACTTCTTAGATGAGGGAAAAGTTATTGTATGAATCAAGGCTGCACATTAGCACTAGTCCGACGGTCCTTGACCTGTAAAAATCACTGTTGGACCAGTAACCTTTTCAGGAATGAACTAGTAAAACATGAAAATACTCTGTCATACCAGTAGAGAAAAAAAATGGGTTAGTGTGTAACTATAATACTAGTAAATCATTCTAATGATGTTTAAAAACGCTAGACAAAGATGAATTAGAGTTTTAAACTATTCTTTCAAAGCTCATGTTTTTACTGGACTTTCGTTGTTGCTGTGAATGACCATGATGCCATTTTATTCCCGCTTGTGTACTCGGTTAACATGTTCCCACTTAATACATTTTGATGTGGAGATCCCAATCAGCATGCAGTTTACCTGATTACACGTGTACATCTTGCAAGACTGGAAGTTTTAAAGCTGTCTCATTCGCTAGAGAAATCCTTTGTTTGCAAAGGTTGCTCACATATCAAAAAAAAAAAATGATAATAAAATAAAATAAAGAAATGAAATATTAAAAATAAAATTAGCCTGGTCTGATGAGTACAAATATATCATTTAAACTTTTTTTTTTCCCCGCACAGGTTAACACATTATCCAGACAATTCAATGCAGAAGTGGAGGATGTCTTCCATGAACTATTCAGCAACGATGCGGTCAAGTCTGTGGTCCTCATCTCGTCCAAGCCAGGAAATTTCATCGCTGGCGCCGACATCAAGTGAGTCAAACCTCAGTGCTCTTCACTCCCTTCACGTGCATAATCTCTTACATTCATCTGTCACCTTTTCCATTTATTTATTCATTCATTTATTCTTTTGGGATGAATGTTAAAGGACAAGTCCACCTTCATATACATGTGGATTGAGTGAATGCAACAATATTAGTAGAACACATCAGTGAAAGTTTGGGGAAAATCAGACAATCCATTCAAAAGTTACGAATTTAAAAAAAATAAATAAAAAGAGAATTTCACAAAACTTCACTTTTGAATGAAGTGCACATTTCTTTGACTTGTTACTGACATATGTTAAGGGTATCACCCCCCTGCCTTCTGAAAGAGAGAAGTCAAATGTTCTTTTGTTATTTGAGAAAAGTGAAAATATGTTGAATTTTCTTTATTCTTTCTTTATATCATTGTACACATGTGACATCACAGGCTATAGTAGTCTTCTCATCCATCCTTGACTGAGCAGAAACTTTGAAAATTCATAACTTTTGAACCGAATGTCCGATTTTCCTCAAACTCTCACTGATGTGCTCTACTAATATTGCTGCATTCACTCAACCCACATGTCTATGAAGGTGAACTTGTCCTTTAAGAATGATACCGTTCATGAGGACCATGTATTTTTATAAAATATCGGATTCAGGTGTTTGTTTTGTTTTGTTTTGTTTTGTTTTGTTTTGCTTTGTTTTGTTTTGTTTTGTTTTGTTTTTTTTTTTTTGTCTTTCTTTAATCCTTGCCAGAAGTCAGTGATACATGTTGTAATAAATACGTCAATATTGTCATAAAACCTAATTGTGAGAATCATTTAGGGGCACTTCGCTGTGCCAAGTCAGATTGATAACTAGTCACTTTTTATGCCTCCGCCAACGAAGTTGCTGGAGGCATTATGTTTTATATTTTTTTCTTTGATATTTGTGCTTGGTTTGTGTTTTGTCCCTCTTTTTAAATCCATGAGTGTAGTTTGTATGCTTTCTTGTAAGCATCTTCCAAGTCCCGACTTGTGATAGCAAAGTCTAATATTATTCGAATAACAGTGATCACTAGTATTAACCAACTTGAAATGAGCACTTTAGTTGTTGCCCTTAGTTGCTGATAGTTAGTGGGCTGTGCATTTGTCATGACATACTTCAGAAGGACCATATGTGTGTGTCAATCAATGTAGTGATTATCCATTGCAAGTGCTAACTTTGCTGATTTAATTTCTGTTGATATGCTTGTAACCCAATGAATAAGTAAGTATATTGTGAATGTGTTTATCAACTCTTACATAAAACAACAAAATGAGCAAAATGATATTAAAAAGATTTTGTAATATATATTTATATACATACATTATAATGTATCTAACACAGTAGATCATGTAACTAAATGAATCAATCACACACAAAATGAAAAAAAGAACAATCAACAATTGTTTAAGTTTTCTAAAAGTAAAATATGACAGAGATTGCCTCATGAAGTCAAATGTTGGTAATATAAATGTTATGAGAGTTTTGTGTTTTATTTATAGTAGCAGGCTGCACTGATTTCATGAATGCTGTGTGTTGGCATCACTTTGAGTATCTTTTGGACTAAATGTATGATTTGCTTCAAAACCTGAGAAGTTCATGAGGCAGTATCACTTTTTTGGAGGACGCTGGTGTCCACATGCGGTCTTCAAAAAATGCAAATTAAATTCAAGAAGTAGTCCCATTCATGAATCTACTGTATATGCTGTGATGGCCATTCTGCAAGTGGAGAGCCCTCAGTACCAGCATATATGGTAAACCCAATTTAACCACTGCCAGGAACTTCAATTGTACTTTGCAGGAAAGATATATTGCAGTGGTGTACCTGTAACCCTCACCACTATATGCATCTTGTCTTGAATGAATCTAATATACCAGCATTTTTCTCTTCTGTCTGTTCTGTCATCCTCTACCAGGATGCTTGGAGATTGCAAATCTGCAGAGGAAGTAAGTATGATACCATCTTTCATGATGTGCTCTCCAGGAGTGAACATTGCACCTTAGTTTGCTGTCATACAGTGTACATAAACACACACACACACACAAATGCAGATTATGCACATATACACACTGCAGTGCATGATATACACATTCTTTGTATTTTTTATAGTGTACAGTTTTATCTGGAATGAAATATGTTTTGATAGTGATAAATACATCGATAGGTGAATAGATAGATAGATAGATAGATCAGATAAATAAATAGATAAATAAATAGATGAAAAGAGAAATAGATGGATAGGTGATTCGATAAAAATAGGTACATGTAGATGAGTGCATATTTTGGGTTTTTTTGTACTCCAATAGGCAATAGTATCATCTAGATATGAAGAGTTTGTTCGCAAAAACCGATAGTCCATATTTGCCAAATGGAGATATTTGCGATTAAAGGTCAAGAAAAATAAAGAGAATAATAAGAAAATGTTTGCTTCTTTTGACCATAACTTTTAAAATGTGCCTTTATATGTAGTGACCAATATATCATTTAAAAGGTCTTATTTTGTACTTTATGACAGAGACCATACTTCAAAATCTTCAAAAATGGACTTGTCGGTTTTTGCAAACAAACTCTTCATATAATGATGACACGGCATTTGCTCCTGCGACAATTGCTACAGTCTTATTTTCTCCAAGGACCAAGGGTTAGGGTTTGATAGCGTTTTAGGTTAGTTTGATTTGAAGATTAGGATTTGGGTTAGGGTTATAAATGTTTGTGGGTAGAGTTTGTGTTTGGCTTTGTAGTGTGCAGACATTTCATGACAGCAATGGTCACAGGAGCAAATGTCATAGAACCAGACATAACAGTTAATGTTTTCAGTGCTGGGTTCAGCAAAGGAGAAAGATAGAATTTTAGTATATTGTTGTAACATCTTACCTACCCTCAAACCCCTGCTTTTTTTTTCATATTTATTGTCACTTACATTGAAGTTAGGCATTTGTAAGGCATACTGATGAGATGGCATAATTCTTATTCTCAAATATTGTTCCAAATAGATGACAATAATACACACGACAAGCAATTTATTTTGGAATTCCAATCATGATTATGAATGCCATGTGATGGGTTCATGATTAGACTGCATATATCATCTTTCAACAATGAACATCAACGGCAAACAAATGGAAGATAAGAAAATGTCTCGGTGCCTGGGAAGGATTACACCCACTGCAGAACTGTGAAAGATAAATTGTACACTTTAGTCTGTTCGTCATAATGGGTCAGTTGCCAATCAGCATACTAGTGTAGTACATATAGTCAAACCTGCCTTAGCAGCCACCTGCCGTTTACTGCCGTTAAAGAAATTCCCCCAGAGTGAAAAAAAAGACCCTCTTTATAACACCCACCAGTCTGTATAAAGGCCACTTCTTTCATGTTCTTTGAATGACTGCTTAAGACAAGTTTTTGACTGTATATTTTACTTTTCATCGGTCAATAAGGGACAGAAAAGTAAACATGTTGCATTGTGATATTGTGGGGCAAGTCTCGAACAATGGAATGGGCATGACGTGTACAGTATTTATCTTCAATGACCACAGGTCACAGAGCTGTCAAGAAACGGTCAGATTCTGTTGGAGCAGGTGGAGCAGAGCCCCAAGCCAGTGGTAGCAGCCATCAATGGCACCTGTCTTGGTGGAGGCCTAGAGGTGAGTGAACCCCACTCCCAAGAAGCCATTGGTGTTACACCTGTTGATTAACCCCTCGAGGCTACAGTCTTGAAATGTCATTGCCACTGTACACAGAGGAAGCTACTGATGGTAAGGATGGAGTTAAAAGAAGCTTTAATATGTAAATGTTAATGCTGAGAGAATCCATCTTTTGTGATGACTTAGTTTGCTCAAAATTGTGCCATAGGTGTTAACAAAATTAATCACTGCATGTAGCTCTGTGTAGTTCACTGCAGGTTCCAATGAGGCGACAAATGATACTGCTGAAAAGATGATTTAAAATGGTCATGGGTTATTGAATATTGTTTAGCATGTACTCCAGATAGTGTGTAAATGCCAATCGTGATGTGTAACCTCTGACTTTAAATGTATCCAGGTTGCACTCAGCTGTCACTACCGAATTGCAACAAAGGACAAGAAAACAGTCCTGAGTGCACCAGAGGTCATGCTCGGTCTCCTTCCTGGGGGCGGGGGTACCCAGCGGCTACCCAAGCTGATCGGCATCCCCAACTCGCTGGACATGATGCTGACCGGCAAGAACATTCCAGCAGATAAGGCCAAGAAGATGGGTCTAGTGGACCAGCTGGTTGACCCCCTGGGTAAGTCGCCCTCTGACCGATAATCAAAGTTAATTAACCCTCTAGTAACTGAAGATTCCATACAAAGGACCTATTGTTTCCTAGAAACTACAACAATATCACTCTCATTTAGACAACTTTCGAAATTACGTAAAATAGCGCATTGCATGTTTATTTTTGTTATTTATAAGTTATGTTTATTTGAAAGCCTATAAAGACTCTATCAAGAAATGGTGTGTCACAGAAGTAATTTTGGCATACTTTTGTTGGCCTTTGACCTCTTTCAAATTGCATTATTCTATATCTTATAAATGGTAAAGCATAAAACTATAAAAAGGTGGTCAGGCGGTTTGGGGTGTTTAGGGAGTAATAGGACTGGGGGTGTTTAGGGAGTAATAGGACTGGCAGTTTCAGGCGGTTCAGTTACTAATGGGTTAAATGCTCGCCTGTTTGCCCTTGCTTTGGCTTCCTTGTGTGTCTGATTTTATTTTGATTACATTTCATGATTACTTTTCATAATCGGCTTTCTGTCTTTCTGTACTGATGTGGGCATTCATGAATGATGAAATTGGATATTATATGTTCATTTAGGCTGTTCCTTATGTGATGCAATTGATGAGAATCAGACAAAGTGAGAGTTTGCATTTTCCTTCTTTTTCCTATGAATTAAATAAAATGGATGTTCTGACACTTGGGTTTGAAGTTTGGAGGCAAGAAGTGCAGTCCAGAGTTTAGATGATGACTGTTATCCTGACTCTGAACAAATTTCAAATCAGTTATCCTACATGTCAAGAAGGTATTAGTCCTTAGAAATTAGTTCTTTTTCTTCCTTCCTTCCTTTTTTTTTTCAAATCGATGTCAGCATACTGGGAGAGGCTACTGAACAAACAGCAATTCAGATGTCAAGTCTCAGTCATGGTTTTGTAAATGGCGAGAAAGAAAATAGGATCGTCATGATATTCTGTAGCAAATGGTTGGTTATAAGACTTGTTTATTTTTGATCCTGTACTCTAATATGGTCAGAAGAAGAAAAGGAAGTCCAAATATATTAGCAGAATAGATTGGCTGCATAGTGTAAGGACTAATAGATTGAAGATATGTAGCCTTCATGTTGTACTAATAAATACTATATTTCAGAACCACACCTCCCCCCAACTGTAATAACAAAAACAACAAAAATATACTTATTTGTATTATAAGTTACATTGATTCATTTTCCTTGATGACCATTTATGCAGGTCCGGGTGTTAAGCCTATTGATGAACGCAACATTGAATACCTTGAAAATGTGGCAATCCAGGCTGCCAGGTAAACATTCCCTTTATTTCATTCCATGTGATATTATCAGTACACTTCAGAGTGTGATTTTGTGCTGCTTTTGTTTGTTTGTTTGTTTTATATTTCTTCATTTCAAGTAATTCCAGTTGTATTTTCATCTCCCAAGTCCAGTCCGAGTATTTTTTTCCTATTCTCCACATATGCATATATGTATCATAACTTTGTGATCATGGTAATCCTAACTTTGTCTGTTTCTTTAAAATATTGTCATTTTGTTTTCAATTTCAGAGATCTCGCTGCAGGGAAGATCAAGACAGACAAACCCAAGAGTATGATGCAGAGTGAGTTGGCTGAGTGTGAACGTCTCCCTAGTATGGGAGAAATATCTCTCTAACCTCTCCCTATTAAAGCCTTTTGATACTTTGAGTAATGATAGGCACAGAAAACCTCAAAGCATTGTACACAATCTCCAAAATCTCTTGCACAGAAAAGGTTAATCTAGTGCACACCTTTAGAATTTGTTTTTTGTTTTTTTGTTTTTTTGAGCATATTAAACTTTTTCTGAGGATTGTGATTCTGTGTTGTAGTGTAATGGTAACGATATAGAATGATGATAATGAGAGTAGGAATGGATGGTCATAGTAGTAGAAGTGACAACAGCACGTATTCAGTAATGATAACAAATGCAAGAGAATATTGGTGAATTTTCTTCAGTTTGTCTCCCTCTAACAAATGAAATTTGTAAGATCGCAACTACTGATTTGTAATTTAACAAACATGTCGGAAAAAAGGAACCACTGGACTCTAACCGGTCATCTACTGCTTTCCGTGGTTGCCGGCAGTGACACAATGAACTTGAAACAAATACCCAAGCTCCGAAATTCTGACATTGTTTATTATATGTTAAGTAGTCCAAGGCGGACAAGTCATTAAAAGATGGAAGAGAAAATAAACGCAAGAGAATATTTTTCCGACATGGTTGTTGAATTACAGATCAGCAGTTGCAATCTTACAAATTCCATTTGTTAGAGGGAGACAAACTGAAGAAATGTTACTGATACTACTATATTGTACTACTTAACTGCTAAAACTTCTACTATTCCTATTTCTACTACTCCTACTTCTACTACTACTATTTATACTACTGTTACTACTACTACCACTACTACTACTACTACTACTACTACTACTACTACTACTACTACTACTACTACTACTACTTCTACTACTACTACACATAGATAGTAGAAGTTTTACTGCAGACAAAGTACATTGTATTCCTGCTCTGCATCCACATTCCAGTACCATGGTATTTTATGTCCCTGCCATTCCCTTCCCTTCCCCCCACGACAGAACTCCAGGACAGCATCATGGGCACCAGCTTTGTGCAGAATCAGATCTACAAGAGGGTCAACGCCATGGTGATGAAGAACACAAAGGGGCTCTACCCTGCCCCCTTCAAGATCATCGAGGTATAAGAGGATACAATTATACTTTATATTTGCAATATGTGTTGAGAATCTTGCACAACACACTGTGTGTCATATGTGCCTGTCCAGAGGAAGACTTTACATTTTGTAACAGCTGGATAGAATAAGAGTCAAAGTGGGGGTGCTGTGTGCTCAGATAGGCTGATGCACATGAGAACTTTTCTGTGGGATGCAATAGACGCAATTGCCATTAACTGATGAGGTTCATTATCAGAACTGTTATTCTGTTTTACAGACCATTGTTTACTTAACCTTAACAGGGCTGGGGGGGCAGAATCCGCCCCCCCTCGACGTTTCGCGCTATAATTCTGTAACGCGAGAAGGCCTTGTCGCGAGGCTTCTTGACTTTCTTTGTTCAAGTCACCCGCAACTTTTGAGACCAAATTTGCAACGTCCGTGCATACTTTTTCGAGGCCACGCCCATTTTTGTAACGGCTTGTCGCCCCAAAACGGGCACAATTTTGTGATTTTGTGTAGATTTCCTATGGAAAACAGTGCTCTGTCATGAAAGTCATAAAAACCTGATTATTTTTACAATTAATCACTTTCATTGAGTAATCTTAGGCTAATTATGGTAGACAAGTGGTCAGTGACAATTTCCAATAAAAAAAAACAGAGAAAAAACAAAAGTTGAAAACCAAAAAATACATAAGAAATTCTGAAAACAATAAAATACATAAGAACTGAAATTACTTTTGGAAGTTTTAGTGATGTACAATTGTTGAATATGCCAAAACAGATTTACAGACCAAAAAGTAGACTCTCAATGCTTTTAATTAGGCTAAAATATGATCTTGAGCTTAATTTGCATAATTAATTAATTAAAATTAAAAATTGATTGTTTCAAAAAATCTTATGACACAGTGTTGTAGGTTATGACGTGGGTGTCACGCATGCCAAATTTCATCGCGATCGCACCACTGATGGCCGAGATTTTTTTTTGGGGGGGGGGGGGGGGGGCGGGGGCGGAATCCGCCCCCTCCGGTTTTAGCATAACCCAAAAAGCCCAGCCTGATTAGGGTTAAAAAGTGAAGTGAAGAAATCCTATTTAGGTGACAGTTAAAGTTTCTGTAGCTACAAGCAAGAATAATGTACTGATAAATATGTGAAGTTTCATAGCTATTCTTGGTTTTTGTTCTTGTTCTTGATCTGAATATCAGCTTTGTTGTTGTTGTTGTTGTTTTTTGTCAGATTGCTATCGAGTCATGACTACATTGTATGTAGCTTGATGTAATGCAAAGTGAGCACCTACAAAATACTGTTTACTCAGATCTTCACAGATGGAGGGATGGTAAATGGTTTTTGCCTCAGCATCAAATTATGTTTCTCCCAGCGTACGAGAGTCATACACCAGGTCTTGATAGACTTATCCTTTGAGTTGTCAATTCTCGCTATCGCCAATGACGTATAAAGTACCCAGATGTTGATTTAAGCATCATTTACGGTGCATTATGGGATAGTCCGGTAGCAAAGTCACTTCCGTTCGTACACGCGTGATACGTGACTATTCGTTCAATGCTTTTTACACATAAGCCGACTGTATTCTATGTGTACTTACTGTTTTCTCGACTTGAATTTTAGCTTTAATATGATTTGAAATTTCTCCATTCTTTATGCTGTTAATACGACTATGGGTTGTTACTGCGAAGCTGCCATGTGTTTTCCGCACGACAATAAATGAAAAAATTCTACAGAAATAGGACCCTTACTGGCATGCGAGATGTGATGTGGCCGCGTGGGTGAAGTTTGCGGGTGGCTCCACAGCGCAGCGCGCGTTCGCATGCGACTTACTTGCTTGGAAGAAATTGCTTCGGAGACGTACTAGACAGGATAATTTCAAGATCACGGTTCGTTCCCGATTTTGTTCGCGGCACCTCGACAGAGAACAAATAAAAACGATGGGCATTCCATGACGATATCCAGGTGGGCGAATATTTTCCAGCAATATTCTCAACGTATGCAGAGTGCAAATCAATCGCATGATCAAGCAGTGCGATGTACTGGTATGTCTAGCTTGTATGCGTGTGGTGGTGCATGCTAATGCAAGGCCTAGTGGATAGGGCAATGCGGGGGCTATAGCTACAGTGTACGCGTATACGAGTATCAAGGGCCTGGCCACTGGCTGGCTTGGGTACTGACTACAGCCGCCTACTGTACTAGTATCCGTGGTCGGCGCGGCGCTATAGATAAGTTACACATACGCGCACGCTAGCGCTGTGCAAAATATACCCCGCGCCAGACGTGCCCCAGTCCCGGAAGTGCACTAAATCTTGACGAAAAAGCCACATCCGGGTACTTTTTACGTCATTGGCGATAGCGAGAATTAGAATCAGTCCTGTTTTGTGAAATTGCAATGAGTGTATTCCATAAACGTAGACGATGCTCCAGGGAATCACCAAATCTCGTTAGTTTAACTCTTTTGCCCCAATAATATTTACCGTTTTCTTGCCAGAAATAGGCATATCATGTATTAGATTAATGGGAATTAGCCATACTTTGTCAGCAATGTGGTAATCTGTGCTCGTAATTTGCTGCATCTTGTATATTTTTTGGTAGCTCAGAGATAACACGTGGTTTATTGTTGTTGTTGTTGTTGTTTTTGCAACCCTGCAGGCTGTCAGAACAGGAGTGGAGAAGGGAAATGAAGCTGGCTACATCAATGAAGCAAAGGGATTTGGGGATCTAGCAATGACGACACACTCAAAAGCGCTCATGGGCCTTTTCCACGGGCAGGTTAGTCACTTTCTTCTCTTTACTTTTCACCGGACATTAGTTTACTAATGACCAGTACCAGCAACCACTCATCCATGCTCAGATGCATTGCCTGTGTATGATAAATGCATAGTTACCTTTTGTAATTGTGTGTGTGGTTCAGTTAGCTTGATGTTGGTGCTACTTTGGAATCTTGTAAAAATGACTGCCACAGAATTTCAATTGCATTATTTTATAAAACAAATAAGGCACACTACTTGATTGGGCATCTGTAAAATCATCCACCCTCCTTAACTTTTTTACAATCCAAAACACACTCGGCTTTGGCGCGTGTGGTACTGACTGCTCCAAAGTTACCATCGCATAGATGGTTCTTTATTACTATTGCCCCGTATAGTGTGCACTCTTTTTTATACTCGTATACTATTCTTATTCAACCTATTCTATCATCATTTGTTTGTGTGGTTTGTGTGGTTCAGTTACAATGTAGCTTGGAGTTGGTGCTGCCTGCAAATTTTGCAAAAATGGCTGCCGTAGAATTTAAATCACATAATTTTATAAAACAAATAAGGCACACTACTTGATTGGACATCTGTAAAATCATCTACCCTCCATAACTTTTTGATATCATCCAAAATGCACTCGGCTTTAGAGCATGTGGTATTAGTTGTTCCAAAGTTATCATTGCGTACATGATTCTTTATTACTATTGCCCTGTATGGTGTACACTCTTTGTATACTCTTCGTACTCGACCTATTTTATTATCGTAGGTCGCGTGCAAGAAGAACAACTTTGGGAAGCCAGAGAGGAAGGTGGAGACCTTGGCCGTATTAGGAGCTGGTCTGATGGGCGCCGGCGTCGCCCAGGTCAGCATCGACAAGGGTATGCATGTCCTCCTCAAGGACATGTCGCTACAAGGTTTGGCCAGGGGAGAGCAGCAAATCTTCAAAGGGTTTGTACATTTTTCTTATTGTAGTGTTTATGTATATCTGTACGTGTTTGTGTTTCTTCTCGTGTGTTTCTGATCTCAAGTACTCTAGGTATATATCTTGTAGCTCTCTTGTAGTATGAAATAATAATGGTTATTCGTGCCTGTTATTCGCCCATGAGGATAGACTTGAATGTTAGCACAAAATAAATGAAGAAATCTGATGAACTGTGTGTATGAGACGTGGTTGAGGTGTGTTTGGTTGTATACATTGTATATATGTCGTGGTTGTGAAAGATGTTGTTTTTTTGTCTGTTTATCTTTCTGTCTGTTTGGTTTCCGTTGTATTGCATAGGGTGTCTAATAGTTGTCATATCATAAAATACATATATATCTAGATATCTTGGAGAGGAAATGCAGCTTTCACAATGGCATGAAATCATGTGTCTTCGTTTAATATTGTTTGTATGTTTTGTGTATAAGGTTCAGCTGAACTGCTTGAGCTTATTGTTGTATTTTTAATTATTGTTCTTCCCATTTTCTTCCTGATAGCTTGGATGGAAAGGTGAAGAGGAAACGATTAACAAGGTATGTACCAGCCCTCCCACCTCACCCCCCCCCCCCCCTTGGACTTACTTGAAGATATTTCATATTAAAACCCTTTTAATGACTGATTGTGAAAATTAGTGATATCATGATAGTTGAAAGACACCAAAGTTCTGCGGAGTACAAAGCATTTGCTTTATGAAATACATATCATAAATTCTCCAAAGATATCTTATTTTATGTCAATATGAGCTTTTCATTTGTTTATCTGTATGTCAGGCAAACACAACTTCACATCTTTTCCAGTAGACATTGACGGCACGTGATTTGCTCTACGACTGGAAGATACAAATTGTATTAACTCCTGCAAGATTCCAAGCAAATAGGTGATGGATTGATTCCAAGCTATATGCAAGCTCTTTCTCATTCCATCTTTTCCAAAGTTGACGAGTAGCGTCCTCAGACATTTATGTTTTCATGCCAGAAGCATTCAGTTCCTCACCTAATGAAGACTTAATGAGTGAATGTCCACTTTCAATTTCTCTGACACATGGTGTTGCTCAGCTTTGAGCGAGATCGACTGATGTCCAATGTGACCGGCCAGATCGACTACGCAAACTTCAACAAATGTGACATGGTGATCGAGGCCGTGTTCGAGGATCTCGCCATCAAGCACAGAGTCATCAAAGAGGTGGAGGCAGTGAGTATCGTCTTATGACATGTCTTTGGGCTTTGACATAACACTCTCACTATATGAATCAAGAAATATGATTTAGTGATACAGTGTATCAGCACATCTCATAGTCATAGTGGAAAATCATAGATTGTGACATGGTTATTGCTTCTTCTGCCAGTGATTACAATGCTAATTGTAACAGGTGACTCCCATTATCTCAGAAGTCCTTGGGACTGCCTGTTTCTTGTTCCGTTGAAATTTCTTTGATACAGCTGAACAAATAGGGTGTTGATGATAATTTTGAGACATGACCTATGTTTGTTGTAACAGAGATTCAGCGGGGTAAGAAGAGTTTCACATGTTTTTAGTTCCACGGAATCAAGACCTCAACTACTGGAACATATGGCAGGCAAAAATGTTCGTGTGCTTTTATTTTCGCGCTAGTTTCTGGTTGCGGAAATGCGCGAAAATTTCTGCTTTTACAGTAATGACAAACAGATGCAGTAATTAAGAGCTTTCAGATAACTTTTTTGTTATTCCAGGCTTTCAAGTGGCCCTACTTTTCCTACTTTTTCCTACTTTTTTACTGCTGTCCTACTTTTCTACTTTTTTGCTCAAAATCCTACTTTTTCCTACTTTTTCCTACTTTTTTGATGAAAAACCCCGCAAAAAAAAAAAAAAAAAAAATGTGCAAGGCTACTTGAATAGTTGATATTCAGAAATGATGAGTAGACTCTAGTTGCAGATTCTTACTGGTTGGGAGAGCCTCTTCAGCATGAAAGAGGGATAACACAAACCAATCAACCACAAGACTGCTGCCAGCCTCAGCTTTTGCTCCTGTGCAGATGTGATTGATCCCACTGATATTACAGCCTCGGACATGGAGCAGTGCTCATCCAGCTCTCATCATTGCTCAAATTACCAGGCTCTCCACAGGAGCAAAAGTGAGAAAGTGAGGCTGGGGCAGCAGGGTTGTGAGTACAAATTAAGATTTACATGTAGCAGTGGCGTATCTGGGGGGGGGGGGGGGGGGGCAAGGGGGCACGTGCCCGGGCGCCACTCTTTGGGGGCGCAAAAAAGGACAAAATGAAAAAAGAAAGAAAGAAGAAAACAAAAGAAAAAAAGAAGAGGAAGAAGAAGGAAAAAAAAAAAAACTCGCCCGGACGGGGTGGGGGGGGGGAGAAGGGGGGAGGGGCAGAAAACCAAATCAAACAAGATAAAAACAAAACATGATGATGACGCGGACAAATAACAATGTTTATTGTGTTCACACAAGATTCCGAATCCATGTTTTGTAAGCTGAATATACAGACATTTTCGGCTCGCTCGCTGCGCTCGCTCGCCAAAATTTAACCAAAAAAAAAGATGAGAACAAAACGTGATGATGACGCAGAAATATACAAATTTCGGCTCACTCGCGCATACTAATTTAGAATATTTCTCAAGTCCTCAGTTTGTTGGCTGAATCGTTATCAATCAGACCGTCACTATATCTTGATTAGAATTGTAAGATTTAATAAGCAAAAAAGAAAAAAAAGACATGTTTGTAAGCTGAAATACAAACATTTTCGGCTCGCTCGTTGTGCTCACTTGCCAAAATTTATCAAAAAAAAAGATAAGAACAAAACGTGATGATGACGCAGAAATATACAAATTTCCGCTCACTCACGCATACTAATTGAGAGTATTTTTTTCAAGTCCTTAGTTTGTTGGTATGAATCTATATCTATAAGGCCGTCACTATATCTTGATTAGAATTGTAAGATTTAATAAGCAAAAAATGACAAGAATCCCATGTTTTGTCAGCTGAAATACAAAAATTTTCGGCTCCCTCGCTGCGCTCGCTTGCCAAAATTTATCAAAAAAGATAAGAACAAAACGTGATGATGACGCAGAAATATGCAAATTTCTGCTCACTCGCGCATACTAATTGAGATTTTTTTTTTTTTCAAGTCCTTAGTTTGTTGGTATAAATCGTTATCTATAAGGCCGTCACTATATCTTGATTAGAATTGTAAGATTTAATAAGCAAAAAAATGACAAGAATCCATGTTTTGTCAGCTGAAATACAAATTTTTCGGCTCGCTCGCTGCGCTCGCTCGCCAAAATTTAGCAAAAAAAAAAAAGAACAAAACGTGATGATGACACAGAAATAACAAATACAAATTTCGCTTCACTCATGCATACTAATTTAGAGTATTTTTTCAAGTCCTTAGTTTGTTGGTATAAATCGTTATCTATAAGGCCGTCACTATATCTTGATTGGAATTGTAAGATTTAATAAGCAAAAAATGACAAGAATCCCATGTTTTGTCAGCTGAAATACAAAATGTTCAGCTCGCTCGCTGCGCTCGCTCGCCAAAATCATCAAAATTTATTTCATTTAAATCACCCTCAAAAGACCCCTTTTAGGTGCTTGAAAAATCATTTAAAATTCTCCTTAAAACTCACCTGTTTAATCAGCTGTAATTTTTTTTTTTTTCTGGAGGCGCACACAGTTATCAATTATTGTACCATTATATCACATGTATTTTTTTTTCTTTGTTACTGTTAATGTTAATTTTGTTAATGTTATTGTGTTTTCTAGTCTATTTGTATGAGTAGCAAAGTGCGCTTAGAAACGTCAGTATGAAGCGCCATATAAATGCAATTATTATTATTATTATTATTGAAAAAGCATATCATGTGGACTTTTTTTAAAGTCCCTACCGGGATGGGGTTGGGTTGAACACTTTTTCAAAATTTAGGGGCGCAATTTTCGCACTTGCCCGGGCGCCGTTTTCCCTAGATACGCCACTGATCAAGAGTTCTGGTGAGTATCAACGAAAACTACTCCAAAAAGCCTGCACGTGTCCTGATTTATTCCTACTTTTTTTTCTTTAATGCCCTACTTTTTCCCTCTCATGTCCTACTTTTTCCTACTTTTTTAGAGATTTTGTTCCTACTTTATTCCTACTTTTTTACATTATCCCGCTTGAAAGCCTGTTATTCACTCCTTCAAGAGTGAATATTTTCACTCGATTCTTTTTTTTTTTAATTAAGAGTACAGATAATTTGTGTGTCGGGCAATTTCGCTGTTGGGTGGTGGGGGTTTATGACTTTACTACCTATTTTGTTTATTGTTAAATGGACTGTATGTCTTTCTGTGGTCTGCAATTAAACCTAATAGTCAAGTCAAGATGTCATCCTCATACAGGATATAGTGCAGGATATCTTTAAAATGTTTCCATTTCATGACGAACTTATGCCCCTTTTGCTTGAGGGACTTTTCCAAGAACTTGTTTATATTTCAAAACAGTGACACAATTCCTGTTCATGACGCTTGCTGAAGAAGGGATTTCTCATACGATCTGAAAGTGCCATATTAACACTACTCTCTTACACTCTTTCTCTTACATGTATGTCTTGTGTTCTCGTGTTCTGTCCCCTTAGGTCATTCCAGACCATTGTGTCTTTGCTTCCAACACATCTGCCTTGCCAATCACAGACATCGCCAAGGCCAGCAAGAGACCAGAAAAGGTATAAACATTTCATGATGCTCCTAAATCTGTTCATTTCATTCAAGGAACCTGGTTGTAATGAGAACCTAAAAACCATCATGATTACCTTGTTGCATTAGGATTCTCACTATATCATATAAGTATGAAGTATCAAGAATGGGAACATGCAAGATCACCTTGTTGTAAAGAGGGTTTTGTTATATGCGACCGGCTTATAAGAAGGTTCTTTCTTTATTAGGAGATCCTCCCCAACTCTTTACTCTCAATGCAGTGACTTGAGACAAAACCTTTTAAAAAAGTAGAAGTTCACTCCATAGAGTTTGAATAAGTGTGAAGTGTGTGTGTGTGTGTGTGTACATTGTAAATGGGGGGGGGGGGGGGTGATGCAGTGTCTTCCTGCCATGCCAAGGCCTTGAAAACCCATGATATTGTCCTGGCAATGACTGCTGCAACACTTTACTTTAGCAGCAATGCACAGAACAAAAAGCACAAAAACATGGTGTTTTTGTTTGACTCTGGATCAGAAACAAAAATAATGTGGTTCCATTATATTTATCTCCTGCGACAAATGCTCCCATGAACTATCTGCGCACTGAGCCAAACATAAATTCTACCCACAAACATAACTTTAAACCTAGTCCTAATCCTTCCATCAAACTAAACCTAAAACCCTATCACAACCCTAACCCTAACGCTATAGTCCTTGGAGAAAATAAGACCAGATAGAAAGCAGTTGTCGTAGTAACAAATGTCACGTCACCTGCAGACACAAATGTGCTTTTGAATGAGCATGTAAACATGACTGTGATGTGGGATAAAGAATTATACAGTATTATCCTCCTTTCTGCTCCCGGCAGGTTGTAGGCATGCACTACTTCTCCCCAGTAGACAAGATGCAGCTGCTGGAGATCATCACCACGCCCCAAACATCCAAGGACACGGCAGCAGCAGCAGTGGAGGTGGGCCTCAGGCAGGGCAAGATCATCATCACCGTTGGCGACGGACCGGGATTCTACACCACCAGGATACTGGCTCCAACACTCTCTGAGACCATGAGGATTCTCCAGGTTTGCACTTACCTTTTTCACCCTCCTACTCTTCTATTCCTTGTCATCCATCGATTTCTTCTTAACCCTAACTAGGCCGGGCTATTTAGATAGATGATAGAGCCGGGTGGGGGGGAGGGCCTCCCAGGCCCCCCCCCCTCCAGATCTCGGCCGTCGACCGCGCTATCGCGACGAAAATTGGCACACACATTGCCTATGATGTAATCTAAAGTACCATGAAGTTAATTTTTGCAAAAATTACCATTTTCACTAAATTTAGCTAATTTATGCATAATGATACATGAAATCAGACAAATTGGTATAAATCACTAAATAAAGCTCAAAACAGGCAAATTGTTTGTGTAAATATTCTTTTTAGTGTCCTTAGCAAATGTAAGAGAAAAAATTGCGCAATCAAAAAAAATTTCCTAAGTATTTTATTGTTTTTTGAATTTCTTATCTATTTCATTGTTTTTTCTGCTTTATGTTTTTCATTGTTTTTTCGATGAAATTTGTCCGCAACATTGTTCCGAGCAAGAAAAGATTTTAATCAACAAAACCCCCAAATAATCATGCTTTTATGAAATTTGCCTGTAAACACAGTTTGCATTGAAATTGTACACGAATTCACGTTTTTGAGCAATTTTTGGTCTGACATGCACGTGCATATTTATGCGCAACTTCGGAACGGCGCGCCCGGGTATCGCAAATTTGGTGTCAAAAGATGCGGGAGACTCGAAAGAAAAAAGTCATGAAACGTCGCGACGATAGCTTCTCGCGATAGCGATACATAGCGCGAAACGTCGAGGGGGGGGCCTCGGAGGGCCCCCCCCCCCCGGCCTAGTTAGGGTTAATGCTATTCTTCATTTCTATCTTTTCCTTAGTAGTCATTTATACCTTCACCTTCTTTCTTTCTATTTCACTATTACTGTTGTGTTTGTCAGTCTTCTTTATCTATGTCTACTAAAAAAAAAGGCTGCTGAAAATTGCTCATCCAATAGTGGCAAGCCAAATGTAGTAAAATGGAGTCAAAGGGGGCCTGAGCTTTTGATCCTAGCAGTATCCTCATGAGAGGCAAATTGACAAACAGGCAGGGAAAGCAATCACAAATAAAGACTACACACAACAAGAACAGTCAGGTTAGGGCTGGTGACACACAACAAAGAAAACAAAAGGAGAGAATAGGAAATCATGGGCAAGGAGCCCAACAGGTAAAGGGAGGGGGATTAGAGCAGGAGGGTGGACAGACAAAAGGCGGAGGAGGGTTCCTAATAGTGATGATCAGGAGGACCAAGGGGGCAACCTTTGAAGGATAAGGTGAATAGGGAGGCAACATCAAACAAAATGAGGAACAACAGAGGGATAAAGAAAGGAAAAGAATGAAATAGCAACAGCATGAGTGGGGGGGGGGGGGCTGAGCATGCAGTGAGCCCTCATCTGGTGTACCAAGAAGAGGTTGGAATATGTATTATAGAATAGTGTCTTCTTGTTTGTTTTTTTACTGGCTGACTTTTTCGCTCTTTTAACCCTAATCAGGCTGGGGGGGCGGAATCCGCCCCCCCCCCCCTCGACGTTTCGCGCAATATCTTCGCAGCGCGATAAGCTCCCGCCGCGATGTTTCATGACTTTTTCTTTCAAGTATCGCGCAACTTTTGAGATCAAAATTGTTGCGCCCGCGCGTACCGTTTTGACGCGACGCCCGTTCGAAAAAAATTTGTCAACCCCAAAATTGCTCCAAAACGTGATTTTGTGTACAAATCCAATGCAAATTGTGTTTTTTCAATTAATTCACATAAAAATTCATATCTTGACTTAAAATGGACGAAATTAATTTATTTTTAGCATAATAAAGCTTCGAAAAATGTCTGTGACAAATTTTGGCGAAAAAACAAACAAAAACAAAAGGTCGAAAAACAAGGAAATACATAAGAAATTCAAAAAAACAATCAAATACATAAGAAATTAATTTCGATGCAGATTTTTTTTTATCCTATGTCTCAGGAGAATGATACAAGAAACATTTTTAAAAAGAAATTAGCTTGATTAGAGCATTAATAAGTGATTTAGAGCCCAAAACTGATTTTATGCATAAATTACAATAATTAATTAATATAAAATATAAGAAAAATTTTTCGGAGAAAGTAACCATACATTTTGATAGTATACGTCGCGGGCGTCGCGTGTGCCGATTTTTGGCGCGATCACGCGTTCCATAGGCGAGATCTGAAGGGGGGCGGAATCCGCCCCCCCCCCCCCCCCCCCCCAGATATAGCATAGCCAAAAAAGCCCAGCCTGATTAGGGTTAAACTATGTACAAGTAACTAGTTTAATTTAAAGGAGAATTTCACCTTCATAGACATGTGGATTGAGTGAATGCAGCATTATTAGTAGAACACATCAGTGAGAGTTTAAAGGGTGTGTGCAGTTCTGGTCGAGGTGAAGATTTAGCTTTTAACGTTTTGCGAGATATTCAGAAACTACTCTATGAGATGTCAAAGAGCATGCAGTTCTAAGGGGTATCAAAGTTTATTTGAAGAAAATCGGTTTTGAAATGGCTGAGATATCCAGAAACAAGGTGAAACAAAGATATCCTAATAAAGTTGTTGCATGTCACCTTTTATTATTAGCACTTTTTTTGATATCTTAGCCATTTCAAAACCAATTTTCATCGAATAAATGTTGAATCCTTCTTAAAATTACATGCTCTTTCATATTTCATAAGAGGCTTTTCATTATCTCACTTAGGAAAGTTCAAAACATGAATTCCTACCTCAACCTGTACTGTACAGTCCCTTTAAGGAAAATCAAGCTATGAATTTTTGAAGTTTCTGCACAGTCACTACTGCTGGATGAGAAGACTACTACAACTTGTGATGTCACGTGTGTTTAACGATATAAAGAAAACATTTTTAAAATTCAACATATTTTCACTTCTCTTGCATTATAAAAGAACACTTGACTTGCCTCTTTCAGAAGGCAGGGGGAATAATATTACTCTTGTATGTCAGTGACAAGTTGAGGAAATGTGTACTTTATTCTAAAAATCAAATTTTGTGAAATTCTCTTCTATTTTCCTTATATTGTTCTACACATGCGACATCATACACTATTGTAGTAGTCCTCTCACCCAGCAGTGACTGCGCAAAAACATAAAAGATTCATAACTTTTGAATAGATTATCCGATTTTCCCTAGCAAACCTTCACTGATGCATTCTACTATTTGCTGCATTCACTCAATCCACATGTATTATTATGAAGTTGGACTTGTCCTTTAAACAACCATCTTCTATCTTTCTGTGATGACAGGAGGGTTTTGGACCCAAGGAAATGGACAAGGCCAGCACCTCCTTCGGCTTCCCCGTCGGAGTCGCCACGCTGGCTGACGAGGTGGGCCTCGACGTCGCACAGCACATCGCCGCTGATCTCGGCCAGAAGTTTGGCGAGAGATTTGCAGGAGGCGACGTGGCCATGCTGAAAGACATGGTAGACGCAGGCTTCCATGGTGAGTGTGTGTCTTTTCCCTACAGAATCCTTGGAACTCCTTGTGTGTGTTTATACTGGACACCTTGTATAATTTGCGTCACTGTGAATTTTTGTCAGTGGCATCACCTCATATTTAACTTCTACCTGAACTGTTTCTACTGAGATATAGAATATGTGGTGTACGTGGTGACACAAGGTAACACAAGGGGACTTGCAAAATGCAGTGAATCAGGAAATCACACATAGGGTCACAGATCAGGTCACATGTGCACTGACTTACATTGTATGATCAATTAAATAACAAGTGTAATCTGCCAGTAAGAAGTCGAGACTACTTGAGCACTTTAAATTTCTGTACTTGCTCTGCTTTTACTGAAAACCATCCCATGCATCGTGGCGTGATCTCACATCACCCACTACCCAATGTGTTTCTTTTTGGGAAAAATTTTGATGTGTTACCCGCATCAACACGCATCACCTCCGAAGGTACCAAGAATCAGAAGGTGTCAAGACTGTTGAGAGAAAAATGCACATGAAAGTTTTTGTCTATACACAATAAAGTGAATGCCAGTTGCCAATTGACAAAAGTTTCAAGCCTTAAAAAAGGCCGTCAGCTCCAATTCGCAAAGTTTCATGCAGCTATTGTTTCAGGTTTTACAGTATGCTCACCTTGGCCTGGGCTGCTCTGTTCCTTACCATGTACATGTACTTAAGTCAATGAATACTGAAGATAGCTTTTTTTTGCGGTGTAATCATTTTAGGTCGCAAGTCAGGAAAGGGCATATTCGACTACAGCGGCAAGTCGAAGGAACGGGACGTAAACTCCGGTGCCGAGGAGATCCTCAAGAAGTATGCTCTGCCGTCCAAGGGCTTTAACAGCGTGGAAGATGTGCAGATGAGGATGGTGACACGATTCGTCAACGAGGCCGTCCTCTGCCTACAGGAAGGCATCCTCAGGGATCCCGTAAGTGTGGATGAAGATTGACCCTTGACCTTTGACTCTTGACCCTTAACCCTAACTAGGCCGGGCTATTTAGGTAGTTGATAGAGCCGGGGGGGGGGGGGGGGGGCCTCCCAGGCCCCCCCTCCAGATCTCGGCCGTCGACCGCGCGATCGCGACGAAAATTGGCACACACATTGCCTATGATGTAATCTAAAATACCGTGAAGTTAATTTTTCAAAAAATCATCATTTATGCTAAATTATGCTAATTTATGCATGATGATGCATAAAATCAGACTATTTGGTATAAATCACAAAAAAAACTCAAAACAGGCCCATTTTTTGTGTAAATATTCTTTTTAGTTTCCTTAGCAAATGTAATAAAAAAAAATTGTGAGATCAGAAAAAATTCTTAAGTATTTTATTGTTTTTTTGAATTTCTTATGTATTTCTTTGTTTTTTCGACTTTATGTTTTTCATTGTTTTTTTGATGAAATTTGTCCGCAACATCGCTCCGAACAAGAAAATGTGTTATTCATTGATTTTAATCAATAAAACACCAAAATAATCATGCTTTTATGAAATTTGCCAGTAAGCACAGTTTGCATTGAAATTGTACATGAATTAACGTTTTTGAGCAATTTTTGGTCTGACATGCATATGTACATATTTATGCATAACTTCGGAACCGCGCGCCCGGGCGTCACAAATTTGGTGTCAAAAGATGCGGGAGACTCTAAAGAAAAAAGCCATGAAACGTCGCGGCGATAGCTTTTTTCGATTGCGATACATCGCGCGGAACGTTGAGGGGGGGGCCTCGGAGGCCCCCCCCCCCCCCCCCGGCCTAGTTAGGGTTAACTCTTGACCCTTAGGGTCAAGAATCAAAGGGTTGTTCTGTCTTTTAGGGCAAGATTGCAACAAGAGAGAAGATAAATATACACTGTAGAAACCAAAGGAAGAATGCAGGAAAATGCTCCTATTATGTTCTTTATGCTCACATGAGGAAGAGAAAAAAAGTAAACGAAAATGTGTATGTACAACTTTTTTGTACATGTTGTACATGTGGAACATAATATAAGCAAGTAAAAATTACATGTACCCTATGAGCAAAATGTCACATATCACTATGAACATGTAAGTAATGATAAATCCCCATGCTTGTGTGGTGAGCAAACTCACATCAAATCCACTGATTCTTTGTGATTCTACAGGAGGCTCCAAAAAACAGCAAAACCTACACGTGTATCCCGAAAGATATCCTGATTTTGGATTTTCATTGTCTAATGAGGTGTCAGTTACTCACAAATAGGGAGCTTTAGATTTGCAATGCGGACGTTTAGGATGATGATTGCATTGTCCTTTCTCCTCTCTCCATGCGTCATGTTGCAGGGTGGCTTAACCCTAAATAGACTGGGCTATTTTGGTGGCTCGAAAGACTGGGGGGGGGCCTAAAGGGCCCCCCATAAGATCTCGGCCGTGGATCGCGCGATCGCCGCGGAAATTTGCACAATGGTAGTGTGCGATGTAATCTACAAGATCATATATTTAAATTTTCCAAAATAGTCTTCTTTTATTTTATTTTGATTAATTATGCTAATTTATGCGAGAAATCAGACTCTTTGACCTAAATCAGTAAATAAAGCTCCAAAATTGCTCATTTTTGGTCTAATTATTCTTTGTGGCATTCTTAGCAAATGTACTTGAAAAAAAATTCGGTATCAAAATTAATTTCTTATTTATTTTATTGTTTTATGAATTTCTTATGTATTTCTTTGTTTTTTCGACCTTTTGTTTTTATTGTTTTTTTAACAAAATTTGTGGCAGGCACTTTTTGAAGCATAATACTCCTAAAACAAATTAATTTTAGCCATTGAGAGTAAAAATAAGCATATTTATATGAACCATGTGAAAAAACTCAATTTGCATTAATTTGACTTTGTACACAAAATCACATTTTTGAGCCATTTTCGGCCTCACGTGCATGTACAAAAAGTTATGTAACTTCAGAACCGTACCCCCGGGCATCACAAATTTGGCGTCAAAATGTGCGGGAAACTCGAACGAAAAAAGTCATAGAGCATCGCGGCGAGAGCATTGCGTGTTGCAGAGTAGTCGCGCGAAATGTCGAGGGGGGGGCCTTTTAGGCCCCCCCCCCCCCCCAGTCTTTTTAGGGTTAAGAGTACAAGAGCACGCAACCTGTGCTAAAGTAAAATGGCGCCCCAATATGATCCATGCATCAAGTAGCTCTCTGCGTCATGGATTGAGCAGGCGCAAAAATGGCCCCGAACCGACCATGCAAACTCAGATGACACAAGGCCGATTTTTTTATTAAAGCAAATGTGTGCATGGGGCAAAACATTTTTTTTTTCCCTCTGAACATCTGCATCGTGAAAATCTAAAGCTCCGTAATGTCTCCCTGATAGCTCCTATGGACATTTCATGATTTAATATGTGAATATTTGCAGCCTGGGAACATCCACATCAATGTGCTCTTCTATCAGAAATTGTCATCCGTACAAGAAAACGATATTTGCCTCACCTTGTCATGTCCACACAATCAAGACTCTATAGGAATGTTTGTATGCAACGTGTCATAACAAATGTTTTGAATGTAGAGAATAATAGTTCATTTGATAGTAAAATCGACAGCAGTACATATCTTGTGTAACATACAGTATTCAATGCATTGTATTGACATTTAATTTTCATTTCTGTTTTCCTCAGTATTCAAGGGCTTTCATAGACATATAATGTGTGGTTCTAAGGTGAATGGCTACTGTCAAATTCACCTTCCATTGATGCAAGTTTATTTCAACACAGGTGCTAGTTCATTGTTAGCAATAGTAAATGTACCAATGGTTAGATAATTGTAATGTGGGGTATACAATGTATGTATAAAAGTAAGATAAATGTATTTCAACAACATCATTTCTTTTCTTCCTCTTCTTACCAGTGCAATGCAGTGATTGTTGAATTTAATGAAATATTGCAATAACATTTTATCTTGTGAATCTGAATCCAACTTCCCTTTCTCTCTCTCTCGAAGGTCGAGGGTGACATTGGTGCTGTATTCGGCCTTGGTTTCCCACCCTTCCTTGGAGGTACATTACCCTTTCCTTTCTCATGAAAGAGAGATATGAGAGGAAATGTAGATATAAAGAGTATAAAGAAAGATAGTTTATGTGATATTTGGATCATATTTCACAGCTTTCGTAGGTCTGTGTGTCATTAGTGGATGAGGTAAAAGAGATTTTGCTCTATGTTCTACAATGTATTCATAGCATATAATAATCTGTTTAAATCAACCACTATGGCACATTCCTCCCACCCCCCTCCCCCCCCCCAAAAAAAAAAGGGAAAATATTTTGTTATATATGTACATATATATTTATAATATTTGAGGATCTTGGACATTTCTTTTTTGTTTTGGGGCTCTGAAAATATCTGCTTGTAATTAAAATCAGATTCCTACTACTTTATATCCAACCCCTTACCCAAGGTTCCCCTGAATGAGTAGCTGATAGAATGCATAGTTGTTAGCAGGTTTTCGTAGAGTCCATGAACTGTCGCTGCCCTGAATTTCTGAATTTGGAGATGTCCGAATGACATCAGCTGATAAAAACAGTTCCAACAAACTTTCTGGAACATTTCTGTCTGAACACAAATTTGGTATGCACCCAACTGCACTTTTGCGGCTTCAAAATGATGTGCATATTATGTTTGTACCTGTCTGATCTTCCCAATGTGTTATCACATTCATCATTTTTGTCTGTCTTTTTATCCAAAGGTCCATTCCGCTACACAGACACCTACGGCGCTGACAAAATCGTTGCACACATGGAGCGCTTCGCGGCCGCCTACGGCTCAGCCTTTGAACCCTGCCAGTTGTTGCGAGACCACGCAGCAGACAAGACCAAGAAATTCCACTCACAATAGATGCAAAGATTGAGAACAAGAAAATGCAAATCATTCATGCGTGAAATGAAAAGCTATTTGAGCCTAGGATGTATGTATTTAACCGAAAATTAAAACAAACATTAAAAATGATCTAACAATCCAATGAACTTACTTCTTCCAAAGGGTAATGTTCAAAAAACAAGTAAGAAGAGTAACTATTATTTTCAGCACTGAAAGGCTGTTTTATGTTTGTACAGAAATGTGACAAGTTTGTTTCAGTGAAGCAAAACAGTAATCTGAACAGCATATGGTGTGTTGATATTTCTTTTTTGCATAAAATGTATTATTTAGGAAAGTTAAGTTTAACTTATTCAGTTAACTTCGTCATAAAGAAGCACCATACAAATCAGCACAGTTCCCCAAATACCAATGAATCCTCAACTTCTACAAGTTTGAAATATCAACTTTAATAAGAGAATTAAGCAGTGTAGCTTTGGCATGATTGAATGCATAAAACTCTCAGTCTGAGAAAAACAAACTAGGGTTTTCATGTAATATTTTGTATTACTTGATCTGAAATATTCCCTAGAAGAGATATTTGCTTTCTTTCTGCAGAGATTTAATTTATTATGGTTTTCATTGTACATGCCTTTAGATATTGTAGACCAAATTAAAATCTTTGAACATCAGTGTGGTTCAGAGGTCTCTCTTTTCCTGTTTCCAACATTTTTTTTTTTTTTACACTTTGCAGAAGTGCTAGGAAAAAAGGAAAGTGTATTGGTGATGTGTCTACTGAAGCTTGAGTGTGTTTCTGAACAGCATGTGAGTCATTTGCAATGCACACGGATTTGTTACATTCTGCACATCTATTCAATGCAGAGATGTCGCAATATCTCAGTGCCTTGTCTAAGACCGAGGCAAGGTTTCATGTTCTTTTTACCAAGTGCAAGTTACATTGATTGTAGTTACAACAATGGCACCTTTGCCAAACTATTGATCAACTGTTAGTACACTGTATTTTCACTTTATAGCTACAGTAACTGCAATTGTAGGAATTCACAACAGTTATGGCATGTGCGTCATTACAAAATTTGGAACTGATGTTCGTGTAGTATTGATCCTATCCTCAGTCCTATAAAATTGGATGACTAGCTAAAGAAGGAAAGTGTTGGGATTGGGTATTTGCTTTAGTGTCTCTCTTTTTCTTTCCTTTCTTATGCTATTTCATTGGTAATGCTGCAGATGTGTGTAAATCTCAAAGGACTTAAATTATCTATAACCTGCGCCGTCTGAAATGTATGGGACTGAGCAATGTGATTTTACTTCACTGGAAATATGGCACTAAGATGTACTTTACGGAGAGACCGAAAATGTTTCAGGGTTTTCTTCTAAGTGGCTTTCACATCACATGGAGTTGATGAAAGTTTAATGGTCAAATGAGTGCATTTAGATGGGTCCTTGGACCAAGCATAGTTTCTGAAAATCCCACAATTGAGTTCCCAAGATAGAGTAGCTGTCATGAAGACTTGACGGAAAGTTATTTCCCCTCGTATTGCAGAAACCAGGAAATTAAAGCAAAAGTGGCAAAATATGTTTGCATCCTGATGAGCCATATAATATAACAGTTTGAGAGTTCATACATTTGAGTGTTCTGACAAGGCGCTCAAAAGAAGTGGCCATTGCTACACTTTCTCTCAGGTGAAGAAGGTATAGGTGACAAGAAACATTGACGAGCATCCGATAGAAAAACAACAATGAAGCAAAGCTCTACAAAGGTCATCCTTTATTTGCTTTCAATTGTCATATCTCTTACTTAGGAACTGTGACAAGTTTTTTATGTTATTCTGCAGGTTTTGTGGAATGTATTCTGAAGTAGGGATGGTGGAAAAAAAACAAACATAGTTTATATGAGAGAAAAAGTGATAAAAGTTTTCTCCCTAATTGTTGTCTCTAAGAGATGGCGGAGATGGAAAAAACAAAATATTTCCACCGTCCATGTTTAAGTTCGCTTCATATGAGAGTTACATGGATGTCGAACGATGACAGTTTTGTTGTCGTACAATCTGGATTTGTGTAAAATTGCAATAAAGTGATATTGAATTATAAAAAAAAAATAATAAGCCTTGTATTTGCGATAATGTGTGTGTTAAGCTCTGCATTATAGTCAGTCATACTAGCTAAAGGTCACCTTACCCTGAAAACCCTTAAAAAGAGAGAAGAAAAAAGAAAGTGATTTATTCTCATGCATTCATTAATGAGATATTGCAGTGCTACGGAGTCAAATATGTGACCGTGCATCACAAAACCGACAAAAAGTTACATGCCCTGGTTTTATGCGAGGACTTAACATAGGCAAAATAGGTCAACCTAGTTAATCTTCACTTTTTCATATTTTCTGAAAGTTAAAGAGCAATGATTATTCTTCTACATGTACATTATTCTACAGTTTGGGATCACAAAACAAATGGGAAATTGTGTTTTTTGGCTTTTTTCAAGAACACTTTTGTAAAATGCTGTTGTGTGATTAGGTACATGTATATCTCAAAGCCCCCTTTTCATCTCTTAAAAAAACCCTTTTACCATTTTCAACTCTGATATTAAACTTAAAAACATGGTGCTACTGCTCTAAAAGTTGTCATTTTAACCCTAACTAGGCCAGGGGGGCCCTCCGAGGCCCCCCCCCCTCGACGTTCCGCGCGATGTATCGCAATCGCAAAAAGCTATCGCCGCGAAATAGGTCAACCTATTTAATCTTCACTTTTTCATATTTTCTGAAAGTTAAAGAGCAATGATTATTCTTCTACATGTACATTATTCTACAGTTTGGGATCACAAAACAAATGGGAAATTGTGTTTTTTGGCTTTTTTTCAAGAACACTTTTGTAAAATGCTGTTGTGTGATTAGGTACATGTATATCTCAAAGCCCCCTTTTCATCTCTTAAAAAACCCTTTTACCATTTTCAACTCTGATATTAAACTTAAAAACATGGTGCTACTGCTCTAAAAGTTGTCATTTTAACCCTAACTAGGCCGGGGGGGGGGCCGTCCGAGGCCCCCCACCCTCGACGTTCTGCGCGATGTACAGCACTGTATCGCAATCGCAAAAAGCTATCGCCGCGAAGTTTCATGACTTTTTTCTTTTGAGTCTCTTGCATCTTTTGACACCAAATTTGCGACGCCCGGGCGCGCGGTTCGGAAGTTACACATAAATATGTACAGTAATTGTACATGCATGTCAGACCAAAAATTGCTCAAAAACGTTAATTCGTGTACAATTTCAATGCAAACTGTGCTTACTGGCAAATTTCATAAATGCATGATTGTGTTTTATTGACTAAGATCAATGAATAACATATTTTCTTGTTCGGAGCGATGTTGCGGACAAATTTCATCGAAAAAACAATGAAAAACATAAAGTCGAAAAAACAAGGAAATACATAAGAAATTCAAAAAAACAAAATACTTTAGAATTTTTTCTGATATCACAATTGTTTTTATTACATTTGCTAAGGACACTAAAAAGAATATTTACACAAAAAATGTGCCTGTTTTGAGTTTTTTTTTTTTTGTGATTTATACCAAATAGTCTGATTTTATGCATCATCATGCATAAATTAGCATAATTTAGCATAAATGATGATTTTTTGAAAAATTAACTTCATGGTATTTTAGATTACATCATAGGCAATGTGTGTGCCAATTTTCGTCGCGATCGCGCGGTCGATGGCCGAGATCTGGAGGGGGGGCCTGGGAGGCCCCCCCCCCCCGGCTCTATCAACTACCTAAATAGCACGGCCTAGTTAGGGTTAATGGATAGAATGTGGTACAGTTATAGACTACGCTCAATTTCAGCTTATTCTCATAATCCCTTTATTGTTGTTGCTGTGGAATTTCATGTCCTGTTTTTTGTACCATTCATCGCACATAGTGCCATTCATCGCACAGAGTGCGGCTTGGTAAAGATTAAGCACTTGAATAGACCCTATTTTTTTTTTCTATGTACAACCTGTACTTCAGAGCCTCTTTTCTCAGCACACACTTTTCGAGGGTGTGTCCATTTTAATTAAGTTATACAAGGTACATCGTCTTAAAGCTTTAAAGTCTGCTCTTTCAGAATATGCCTTTAACTAAAAATTTCTTACATCTATCTAGAGACTTTTTCTTGCGGTTTTGTGATGCAGGGTCACATACAACTTGTAGAGTGAGGTTAAAGAAAAATCCATTGTGCTCCCCTTGCACTTGAAATACATGTACATGAGAATTTAATCACATTGATTGAAGTGGCCAAGTCTTCCAATTTAATCTCACAATAGAGTATGTGTCACACATCTAGCCTTATACAACTCCAATGTCCTCTCTTTGTTTTCTGCATGTGTAGGCCTACATTTCCATTTTGATCCTCCTGACAAGTCGGTCCAAATCCATGATAGGATGATAAAGGAATTTTTGAGGGCTTGTGATATACATTGTATAATTCATAGATAAAACCATGGTGTGACAACTGTAGTGTATTAATTGATATTTTTCCTGGCGTTTGCATGTTAAAATTGCTGGTTCTAATCATATAAACAAAGTTTAGATGGCTGTGATAGCCAGTTGATAATGAAAACTAGGTTTAGTACTATTGTGAACAGGGGTACTAGAAAAATGACCCTCTGGACAGTTACCCCAAACTCTTCCCCTGTTCCTAACACTACTCCTAATCCTGACCATATAACCCATAAGGTGGTGGGAACAAACTTTTGCTCAAGCCGGGTCTTCTCTATGGAACTTACTCCCTCAATTCTGTTGAAGTATTTAAGAATAATTACGATATGACTATTACGATAATTATAAGAATAATTTTCAGTGCTCACAAAAGAATCGCGGCATGCAACTTTTTGTTGGTTTTGTGATGCACAGCCACATATTGTGTTAATGAACATGTACACACAATCATTCACACACACACGCACACACACACACACACACACACACACACACACATACTCTCTCTCTCTTTCTCTCTCTCTCTCTCACACACACAAACAATTTGCAAATTAACAGATCTGAAGTTAAAAACTTCCAATAAAATACCCTTTATTCTGTACAATGTACTTCCTACATGTACATAAAAGAGCCCACAAATTCTGATAAAACTTCTTATATTCGGCACGAGGTTAACAGTTCTTTGCATCAAGTTGCACAATGATGATGGTGGGCTAAAGAGTACCATTGGTGCGAACATGCAGCAGATAGTAGCTGCATGTATACATAATACATCCACAATCAACGTACATTGTATGGAATGCCAACATGGTAACAAATGATCACGACACAGCAATGTGATATTAGTACACAGGAGAAAAACCCATACCTCCCCTCTATGACGAGCATAGAGTATTACATTGCTGCTGTGACTCTTTTTTGATTGAGTGAAGATAAGTCAGAAGCTCTTTCACAAGATCTATCTGACATGATTATCAGGTCTGCCACCATTCCCACATCCAAATCATGGAGATGCCACACAGCAATCAGGGAGATATCTGTGTGTTACATGCATTTCAATGAGCAATGGGCAAAAACCAATATATGTGGGGAGATTTTGATATTCTCTTATTCAGACATGAACAGATTTTGACATTTTCAGGGAGACTCCTGCAGAATCAGGAATACTTGGTAGCTCTGGATTATCTCTGTGATCATCACATAAGATTCTAAATTCCCCTTTACCTCAAGAATCTGTTGTGTATCTCATTGGACAAGACCAGAGATCATACACTGTAAATCACGCTGTTTCTAACTAGAGTGTCCCCTGCTGCAGCGGTTGTACCCCTAGGCAAGGCACTTTATCTCCATTTATCTTTCACAGGAGACTCAAAGTTGTTGGTCCTGTGGTAGCTTGCATACAGGTAAAGTACTCACTGCTTCCAATACAGTGGACTCTCGTTATAGCGAAGTTCTCGGAACCGGCAGTTTTATTTCGTTACATCGAAATTTCGTTATAACCAAACATTAAAATAAACAATAGAAATACAATCATGTAAATAGAGCCGATAATGTTGCAGCCTGAATTTTTATTTCGTTGTAACCGGAATTTCGCTATAACCGTGTTTGTTATAACGGGAGTGCACTTTAGTGGTCACATGAAACAAACTTAAGTTCTAATCAATTCTAAGTTTGCACAGGACCTCTCTGGTTAGCCAAGGAATAGAGTAGAGTGGTGTATTGTAATGATTCCCCCCCCCCCCCCCAAAAAAAAAGGTACAGTGCATATGATACACCTATATCCAACTTCTATATCAAATTAATCGGACTGTGGCACATGAATAAAGTATTCAATGGCTTTGGTTATTCCTTAGCTAGCTTACCTACATGAGAGCAATGTCGTGGCAATTTCAGTGAACATGGGATGAGAGAAAACACAGAAAAATAGGGTGAAGAACGTAAGAAGGGAGATAAAAGTAAGGTGAAACATGTCAAGGACATCCTTGCCACATGATTTCAATCATAAAAAATCAAGGTGGTAAATGAGCGAGACAGAAATAGGCGTTTTGTACAAAAGAAAAAATGAGGTTCAATGTGAACACACATTTAGTGAAAAAATATTTACATTGTGAAGCTGCATGTAAAGAAACTGATGGTTTAGTAGGCACAAACTCTCCTCTGCGTAATAATAGTGTGGAGAAAATCTTCCTTTATAGGGGTAAAACCAAACTACATATGCTTAAACACAACACCAGCAATCCCAAAAAATTTTCCACAGCTGGCAGCACAAAACATACTGTACAAATATGAAACTGATGATATTGCATACAACAATAAATCTGATAATTTTTGAGAGGCAAGTAACAATGAGCCTCGTCTCAAGATTTCAAAAGACAGTCAAAATAAATGTGTAATATGAGTGTTTTCTCTATTTGGTATGAAAGTACTGACCACCATAATCCTCTGCTAAAATCACCAGTACCCTCTGCTAAAAATCACCAGTACCTGAAAAAAAAAATTAATTAAAATCAAATCAAAACTTTCAGATAATATATGATAATATACCATGATATGCCACAATCTACCAACAATATATAATTGCAGATCCAAAATCTTTAGGCTTGTAGATGATATCATGGTAGATCCTCATACTGAATTTGAACAAAATCTGTTAACAAATGTGACCTCGAGAGTGCACACAAATTATGCACAAAAATATGGCATTTTACTCTTTAAAAGATGGAACACTGGGGGCAGCATCACCCAAAGTTATACATGTGGAGTTATTACCAATATGAACCTCCATACAAAATTTCAAAGAAATCCATCAAGGTTTGTGGCTGCTAGAGTGCACACAAGAATGTGACGCGGCGGCGGCGGCGGAGACGTTGGCGGCGTAACGCTGCTGAATCCACAGTATCCTCCGGCATACATGCCAGGGGATACAATCACATTGTAGATGAGGTAGGCATTTCATAGAACTTGCATTGTGAAATTGTAGTTATCTTCAATGGATTTTCATCCAACCACACTGTTGAAATATACCTCCTAAGCCAATTGTAGTAATAAAACAATAGTATTTAATACACAGGAGACTGTAAAGAAGAAAAAATACAGTGAATGTATTAAAATGAATAGGAGCTACAGCAGTCGCAACATGAATTTTGTTTTTATAGCGCAAACAAGGTATGTAGAATACTGCTAAACTACACAATGCACTTGGCAATCCACTCCTCACAAATATCTAGATTTATTAAGGGAACACTGTATCATGATTATAGGCCCTGTGGTGTGGGCATCCTATTCTTACCGAGGAAATTGAAACCGCAGTCTGGGTAATAACTACTTTACTACATGACAGATGCATTTGTGTAGATGGATGATGGGTGGGTAATGGTAGGACTTCACTCGTGATGCTAATAACACCTCCACTTTGAAAAAAAGAGTGCATAGCTCTCTTCACTTCACTGACACATGATATTTGGTACCCTAATGTGAAAGGTAAGGGTAAAAAGTCTCAACTTGAGACGCACTAAAGTTGCGTTATGTCATCAGCTTCATCCAGATGACAGTGAAGAGACTCCCGTAAACCCACAGCTTCCAGTATGCCTGTCGCTGCGAAGACAACATCACGAACGGTACCATGCTGAGCATCGAGACGGCAAACGCCGGAAAAGTGGTTCCCAGACCGAGTCTTGATCTGCGACCTTTGCCCTCAAGGTGACCCCTCTTGTCTGGGTCTTCGGAGTAGAAGTCGGCCAGCATTCTGCAGAAAATAAAAATATACTTATACCAACTGAAGGCTCTACATTTTCGGTGGGGGCCCAGGGCCCCTACAACTGGATCTCCAGCCACCAATTTCCAACAAAGGTTAATATATTATATTCTAAATAGGTTGTTATGTTTCTTTAGTTTAGGGACAATACATTTCTTCTTCAAGCCACCAAAATTGTACATCTGTTAAGACTTTAGTGGCAAGAATAAGCCAACAGCACAATAGTACCAGCAAGCATTCTTTAAAGAAAGATATTTTCACAACATAAAATTTTTACAAATTGGAATCAACGGCCACTGGTGTTCAACGCATACAGCGTAGACAAGAACTTTTGCATGCACTTTGATGTCACGAATCTTGGCTCTCGCAAAATTGGCTCTCGCAAAATTCGCAAAATTAAAATGGACACGAACATTTCTCGTTTTACAGTATGCTAATTTGAATGCAGCACATGCTCATTTTAATTTCAGGTCATACAATAAAGAATGAAGGCATGTGTTGGCAAATCCTGTCTACAGATGGAGATAGACCGGCATACACTTCCAGTGCTGTCAGCCATTCATCTACACTCCACAAGAGAGCATTATGGTACAACTGTCTACATGCCAAGTATGATAGGGGCCACAAAAGCTTTTAGTGTGGGGAGGGGTAGGGGTCAAAGATAGCGCTCCCAGTTGGGGGATAGGTTGAATATGGCCTCCCCCCCCCCCCCTTCTTCCTGTACATTTACCAATGCAACCTAAGTTAGTGCAACAGCCAATAAAACATGCTGAATTATTGTCACTGTGACTTGCTGAAGGTGCCTAGGCATCTCATAATCTCAGATCTGTGAAAGCGTACCTGTCTTTCTCCGCAAAGACCCCATGCAACCATCTCTGGAAGTCAACAATATCCGACGGGATGCTGTCCACCGCGATCCGACGCATGTGGATGTGTATCCGGGGACATTTGCCCATTAGGAAATCTGGAAATAAGCAGAGCCAGGAACTTTGGTTCATGTCATCACTCATCTGTAGCATAACATTATATTTCTTCTACTTCCCCTCCTATTCACAATGTGCTTTAAAAAAGTTTTACTAGATAGATGGCGCAATACAATGTGCATGTATAAATGTGCTGTATTATTGTATAATTACCATTACATACCCACCTATACATTTCAATGGGACAACTGGATTTCATCACTTAATGAGAACACCAAACCATTTGATTTACATGTACGTAATTTGCGCTCATTTGATTAAAGGACTACAATTTAAGTTTCTTTCTAAAAACAGTTGAGAAAATAATTTTCTATCTACAAATAGTTGAGAAAATAGTGTAACATTGACATCTTTACTGGCAGTGGCGTTCAAATTTCAATACACAGATGTAGCAATCCAGTAATGCACTGAGATTTCTTTCTTCTCAGTTCCTCCTGCACTACAATGCATGTCATATTAATAGTCTCTTTTGTCACTCGTGAAATTAGCTGCAAATGAACTGGGAGAAATGCACTGTTCCTTCTCTCTAGAAATGAATCATTTATGATCTTGCTGGGAAAATTTGTCATAGTCACACCTGATCGTTTTCTTCGTAGGGTGCATTTTATGCTCAATTTGCAAAGGCAGAATCAATGTTTTGACACACTGATTCAAAATGCCGTTCACAGGGGAACTGTTAAAGGGAAGATAAACCCCAAGAACAATGTGGATTGAGTGAAAGCAGCAACATTAGTAGAACACATCAGTGAAAGTTTGAAGAAAATCGGACAATCGATGCAAAAGTTATGAATTTTTAAAGTTTTGGTGTTGGAACCGCTGGATGAGGAGACTACTAGAAGTTATGACGTATGAGTGGACTACAATATCAAGAAAATATAAAGAAAATACTACAAAAATCCATTTTTCATGAAAATTACAAATTCCATCAACTTGATATTGACATATGTTAAGGGTAGCAATTATTCCCCCTGCTTTCTGAAAGCGGTTGGTCCACTGCTCTTTCATAATTCTAGAAAAGTGAATTTTTGTTGAATATCCTTTATATTTTCTTTGTATTGTTGTCCACTCATACGTCATATCCTCTAGTAGTCTCCTCATCCAGCGGTTCCAACACCAAAACTTTAAAAATTCATAACTTTTGCATCGATTGTCCGATTTTTCTCAAACTTTCACTGATGTGTTCTACTAATGTAGCTGCTTTCACTCAATCCGCATTGCTCTTTGGGTTTACCTTCCCTTTAATGCTACATTATTTCAAGCTCATGAAGGAGCTGATTCCGCAAACACACACTGCATATGGTAATATTACAACTGCACTTTAAACCCCTAATGTACCCAACAGTTCAACATACATGTCCAGGGCCCTGTTTTATGAAGAGTTAAAATTGATTATAAAGTTGGTTTTGATGGTAAGTCTATGGCAGCCTGTGTGTTAAGGAAATTTAAAATCGATTTCATCTTTTGATATTCAGGGCCCAAACCTCCCAACCTTTCTGACTGAAAAAAAAAAAGGATGATTTGCCTCAAAAGTCGGAGAGAAAGAACAGGAGTGTGCAGTAAAGTTATCCAGAAAAATAGGAAACTCCTGTTGAAACAAGAGCTGGGAATGGTCAAAATTCAGATTCTTTCCTCCAAATTCAGTATGGTTGGGAGGTCTGCAGATGTCTACAGTAATTTACATGAACCGGAAAGGCATTAAAATGACATCATGTACCTGTTAAACATCTTTATATGTGTTTTGCATTTATGTTTCCCCTGTAGATGTGATTAGAGCAAAATGCTGATCGTAAATACACAAACATTTGCATTTGGAATCAGTTTTTTTGAAATGCTGTTTATATCAAGGTAAGTCAGGATGCAATAGTGTTTTGTTCTACTCATGTCTCAAAACAGTGATTCTGGCCTTCAAAGTCAAGCATGAACGCATCCTCATTCCCTGTAAGCTTGAATTTTGAGACAAAGTAATAGTAGGAGTGCTTGTACAAACGTACAATGGCTTGGCAAGGTACCGATGCATGCAGGAGAACACAAAGGCTAAAAAAAATCCACACACAACGAAATAAAACAAACATGGGACTAGACAAGAGGAAAACAAAAAAAATAGAGCATTATAGTGTGGAGCCAACACTACACTGTACTGAACACAAGATACTTGAGTGTCTGGGTACCTGGCATAGAGGGCGCTTCTCGTCGTTTGACCTGCCCCTCGCCCTGCTCCCCTGTATTGGAGTACGCTATTGTGACGTCATAGAGGGTGTCTACGTAGCCCCGGAACCCCTCCACGCAGAGGTGAGTGGCTCGCACCCTGGGGGAGAGTACATGATGCAGGACAGGGAGATCTGTCAAGGGAAAAAATAATTTGGGGTAAATTGATCATAGCCCTGAACATATTGCCCATGAGATCCCAGCCATTCCTGTACAAATCTCCTGGAGAAAGACATAGCAAACAAAGACCTCTTAAAATACAGAAACTCAACCATATTTGACTTTTGTATTCATCTTGCTCAACCCTCAAATCCATATTGCATAAAAAATTATTATGAAATGAAATCTTTACTACACATATCATATTTACAATGTATAGGTTTATCATATTCATATTTTTTTTCCAGTTCAATTTAGATTATCACTATTCTAACAATATTATGTTAAAAATAAGCAAATATTCTGAGGGAAAATCATCTATGTGATGGCTTAACCCCTTACATGCTTTGAGTGCCCATCAACACAAAAACCCTCAACATTGCACACCCTGTCCAAAATGTACCTGGTAAAGAAACAGTTAATGAATCTCAAAACTGATATGATCATCACCTTGTCCGTATGCAAAGCCCTGGCTGGCTTTGATCACCTCTGCCTTGTCCGGTCTGAATCGTGTGCCTTCTGGAAACACCACCATCCACACCTGCAATGGATTCAATGTGCTGCTATTACAACAATTACATTCAGTCTGCCGTCCCACAACAAAAGGAAGCAACTCTTTGGAATGTGTTTCTTAGTAAATGAAGAAAACGTCATTGTTTTATGAGGAAATCTGTAGAGTTATTTCCTTTTGATCTACATTGTATATTTCAAAAATTGGGAGTCATGTGACCTCAATTTCTTCACCATCATACAGAGCATACAAAAAATACCCCAAATGAAGAAAAATATTGATTTTGATAATTCAGAGTTGCTTCCTTTGATCATGGGATAGCATGGCAGTATTGTTATATTGAGCTCACCGATATTTTCTAGTTTGCAGGCACAAACCCTTGTTGGTCGTAAAGGAGTCTGCGCCAAGACTACTACATGCACCACTTCGGCACTGTCCCATAGGCCCTGTGTTGTAGCTTTGAGGCTGCAGTGCCTGGGTGGTGCATGTAGTAGTCTTGGCGCAGACTACTTTACAACCAACAAGGGTTTGTGCCTGCAAACTAGATATTTTCCTTGAGATCACACAAAGAATTAAAACTAAATATAAACTAACACAGAACAATCAAACAAATGCGAGAGCATGCTAACTGTGCTGCAGAAAGAGAAAACTTTATCCTCTAGCATTTTACAAGGGTTTTCCAGGGTGGAAAAAGGGCCAAAAAAAAGGGCCCCCCCCCCCCCCACAAAAAAAAGGGCAGCAAAAGGTCAATGCACTGATAAAGTTTACATTTGAATTTACAACTCTGTTTCCAGGAAGAGGTTTCCAGTAGTATCCAGCGTGTTTTGCAATAATCTGTCTAGCTTTTCCTTTGGAACAAACACATTCGTGTTCACACTTTTGACGTTCATTGTCCACACAGTATCTGATGGACTGCTACAAAAAGGAAATGATTTCAGCTCAGTCTCCATCCTGTAGAATTCAAATCCTTATCCTATCCTCATCCTATCCCCCCCCCCCCCAACAATGGTATGATAATGATGACTACCAATTTTCAAATCAACAGTAATGCAGAATTCATGTTCAAATAAGTACTTGGTGTTACAAAAATCATTTCCCACTTTTGATCCTTAAAAGTTTGAAAACTATACATTAGATAACACTGTCATTGATATAATGAGTAATAGCTGAATAGTGTACAATTTTTTTGGAGGTGATTTGAATATGAGAGCATGAATCAGTCTCATTACATACAAGTGTAAATGATTAATTTTAAAGTTAAGTTCCAGATTTTGGTCAAATTTGGACCCTCTGTACAAGATTGCACTATACACAGTGAACCAGTGACGCGTGTGTGAGCGTGTGCTTACAATGACCCTGAACAATAGACATGAATACCATGAATACCACCTTTTTCAGAGCTCTGTTTTCAGAGCTCTGCTCGACTAGGCTTCTGGAGTCTTGCTCCAAGGCACATGAATGCTTTATTCATATTTCATGATGGATTGCCCTAGGCACTGCTAGTCTGAATTCATGGTTCAGGGTAAAATGCATGCACCTGAAATATAAAGTAAAAAAAAAATAAGCACATGTTTCATGATGAATAAAGACTAGCTGATATTGTGGAATTTCTCATGAATATCTAATAGAGCATTCCAATCCTGGTCATTGTTCAGGACCATTGTCGGGGTGTTTGTAATAACCACACACTCCTATAGATACACATCATTTGACCCCTTTGCAAAATCAAAATTTTGTACAGAGGGCTGAAAATAGAGCAAATCTGAAACCTAACTTCAAAATAAATCTTGAATTTGATGAAACTGATTTACATGTATGCTATCATTTTTAAATTACCTCCAACAAAATTGTACACTATTCAGCTATTGCTCATATCAATGTCAGTGTTATCTGATATACAGTTTTTGAACTATTAAGGATCAAAAGAGGAAAATGTTTTTTGTAACACCGAGTAGAAGTAATGGCTGCTGGAAATACCGACATGAGCTCAGCGTAAACTCACTGGGATCTTGTGATCTCTTAGGCTCTTCAGCTGCTTGGACACCTTTGTAAAAGATGGTGGTGTGCCTTTCTTGCCTCTGTTGACAAAAATACTCCCATGCTGTTAAAATACAAGAGTGGAAAGAAATGGAAAGAAATTCAGAGCAGCTTACGAAAAAAATAACAAAAAAAACAAGGCAAGTGCCCAAATGAGTCATCATGCCTACAAATGTACCACACCACATTTGTAAAAATCTAACTTTGATTGTTTAACATTGGCCTCTGAAAGTTTGTTGACTGCTGTCTGTGACCTTTGACCTTGTGGTGATTTTCAACTCCCCAAGAGATATCTACCACCAAAGTTTGGTCACAAACAGTCCTACCAAGCAAATGTTATAAGCCATAATCCACTCTTCGCTCCAAGTTTGATTGACGTATGGAAGTACTCAGTACAAAGTAATGGAAGTTTTTTTAGCATTACGGACAGACAGACGGCGCAGGCGATCCCTTAGTCTCCCCTCACCTCCGGTGGGCTTGATGAAAAAAAAAAAAATCAACCAAATATGATGATGATGATGATGATGATGATGATGATGATGAGATGATGATGAAGATTCACAATACTGTATATTTGTATGACGCCATCTTTCTATTTCAAAAAGCACTGAAAGGCATACCTTCCAAGAGATATTAAGTCATAATTATATTAAGTGAATGTCTGGCAAAAATACGAGTCTTGAGGGAATTATGCTTTGCAAAGTGGTTCGGATGGTCAATCTCGCAGACAAATAATGGAAGGGAGTTCCATAGGTAAGGAGCAATGAGGAAAACGTTCAGTCTCCATATCCCTGAGATGTGTGATGGGCACCAAAAGACTTAAAAAGGCCAGATAATATTGCAATAACATCAAATTGAAAGCAAAAAAAACTTACTATTTTTCTTTTTCTTTTTTGCACACTCGTCTCTTTGCTGATTCCATCTAAAACACACAATTATTTACCAAGCCAAAGACGTATCCGTAGAGTGGCAGAAACTTGAGGCCGCTCTTCAGGATGTAGCGAATTCTGCCGAGGCAGCCCGCCCTCGCAGCCAGCATGTCGGTGACGACCCAGTCAAGCGTGGTCTGATGGTTGGACACGTACACCACATTCTCCTTCTTGGAGAGGCAGTCCTCTGCTTCTCCATACAGAATCACCTTGGCATGGAGGAGAGACACGTTTAGATACTACTACAGGATTACATCAAACTTTGTATCTCATTCCAGCATTTAATTACCCCTTTTTTATTACCAGGTACATATAAAATTACAAGAAAAAGTCTACATTTGCTGTCATTGTCAGCTGATTGTGTTTCCCATCAGCATGCACAAACCTGACTTCTCTGAGATGGCAGTTCTGTGCACTATAGGTCTACACTACTTGTAGAATAAAATACATTAGACATTGAATGATGGAGCACACATCATACAGCTGCACAATCTCACACACTACAGTGCGTGAAATCTAGTTCAAGCATGAAGCGCTGCGCTGCACTTAACGGAAGAAGGAGGAGGCCGGAAGCCTGATATTTTTTGTAACATTACTCTGACGCAGTTTGGTGAGCATCATCTGACAAGAGTTCTACATGGTTCCCCTTCTATTCTCTATCACAGTCAGACACTGAAAATAAACTCAAGGCAAGGTCTACACTCACTTTTCACAATCACACAGATCTGTCGTCATCGATCAACCTCAGTTCCTCACACTCAACAGCTCAGTCACAATTCCTGGATCGTCTAAACACGAAGACAACATTAAAATTTGACAGAACACTCACAAGCGCAAGATTCACCAACAGAAGTGTCAAAAGAAAATACTCAAATATCACACCTCCACACCACTGTAGTGTTCGAAGAAGAACTCAACGAGGCGCTGGTAAGTTGCCCAAACAGTGTCTTCCACGGCCCTGTACCATCGCACGGGGAGCACGTAGCTGAGAGCGTGGCAGCCGAAGTACGCCCGGAGGTACGTGGGCGCACAGCCCATCATCATTGCGGCGGGTACCACATACCGCAGCGAGTTCAGATGAAGGATTACGGTGAACATGTCTGTAGTACTTGGACAAGATAATTTCAATAGCAGTAATTCATTGATCAGCAGAAATGGATCGTAACATCATGGCGACACAGACGCAAATTCGGTCAGATACTATGTTATCGAGAGGTTTGGTGAAAGTCTTTTCTTGAGCTGAGACTGAGAGTGCTGCCTAGTTAAACTCAAGGACTCACGTGTACCGACTGGTAGGTCTTCTCACTGTTTTTTATGATGAAACTACAAAACTATGGTAGCGTCAAACTGGCTGAGCAGGAAGCAAAAAGGACAGGGTTCCACTATATAGGTATGCTATCGTGAAATATCTATATAAACCAAACATTCTACCCATTAACATAACCATAACCATAATCCCGATTCCTCTCATCAAACTAAACCTAAAAGCTTACTATTCTACAGTAATTGTTGGGGAGCATTTGGCTATCTTTTCATCCGTCATAATGAGGCGAATAGCAAATACAGTGTAGATCAAAGGTGTGTTTTTAAGCCCTTTCTTGTAATTAAAGTCATGTCAATCACTGAATGTTAAAGCGAAAAAGAGGGAGAGAGATATATATATATAGAAGAGCTATGCATTGAAAAAAAAACATTTTTCGAAGTTTGCCACCAGGTTTTTTTTTTTTCAAAGAATGTCGAGGATATTAATTTTGTGCACCTCATGAGTAAAAAATAAGACATAGAAATTACGGTGACACACATGTCGATTTCCCCTCAACAATTAAGTGACTATTAAAAGAATTAAAGAAGAAAGCCACCACAAAAGTAAATAAACTTTAAAAGTAAGAGAAAACAGCCTTCCTACAGGACATTAAACAAATCAAAAATATGACATTTTGAAATTTCACTGATTTTCTGAGAACCGTTAATCTTGACCCAGTCCTTATCAATATTGAAATCAGCAAGTTGGCGATAACATGTAGGCCTGCATGAAAATTGTGAGGGTAAAACATCATCAACTCACTCACTTAGATATTCAATAACGGGTTATTGACTAAGTCAAGAAATGTTTTTCATATGAAATTTCAAAATGTCACATCTTCGATCCTTATTTCTTATCCGATTTTGTTATTTTTGTATCATTCTCAGAGGACTTTTTTTTCTCTTTCTTTTGAAGTTTATTTATTTTTGGGGTGGATTTCTTTTTTAGGATATCAATACGATTTTTTAAAACATTTTTTCACACAACGCTGTAACTTTCCCCTGTCACGTCAAAACTAAAATATAGCGGAAATATAGTGATGACTGTTCAATCTTTCACGTCGATCAGTGTTGACGTGGAATTGATTATAATACAACTCTACGCGACGCGCGTCCATGTTAGTAGATATATCTTAATTGATATTTAGGGCCTATGATAGAACTAGGCCTATGATATAGTGGAATTGAGTGAGTGAAAAAGAAAATCCACTGGCCGTTGGCGGTTCTTCAATTTATGCATGAATGGAATTCAGGTGTAAGCTTGTTTGCATATCATCTCTCTCATCCGTGCAGGTTCTACAAGTTTTTTGTGTTTTTTTTTTTCAACATTCATGAACACACTGTGGGATGTACATGCGTTTGAATGTGTTAAAGAGTGAATTAAGCTATACCTCTTTGTAGAAGTAGCCGTTAAATAGACCCATGAAATTTGAATAAAAAGCAGAACAACCGTATAGGCCTATAATAATGGTCGTTTTCGGAGATGGCTGAGAAAACCAATTTTCATCATTAAACCTTGAATCCTTCTTAAAATTACATGCTTTTTCATATTTCATGAGAGGTTTCCCATTATCTCACTTAGGAACGTAAAAAAAAAATATGAATCCCGGCCTCAACCAGACAGCCCCTTAGTGGCCTTTAATTGAAAGTGAAATTGAAATCAAATATTGAAATGTGCATAATGGCCCCAGTAAGAGAACTTTTCTGACTTTGAAAACAGGACGTTTTAACTGTACCATCGCAAACTTGCCATTACCCGGTATACCTACTGCTAACTTCAATAGGGTCATGTGATCAATGTTTACTGCACACTCGAATGTAAGTACTCGCAGCTGCAGTGCGCAAAGATCGAAGTCGGAGAATCACGTTCACACTCAAAGGATAGGAATTCGTCGATTTTTTGACAGATATCAAGTTATTTACCGAGGAAAACCAAGACGTGAATGACGCACGAAGAGCTCGGAACTGATAGTTTCAGCTCCAGAGCTTGGTACCGAGTTTTGAGAGACAAAAGACGACTGTCTCTGAAACTCCTAGGAATTCCGAGGCCTTCCGAGAACGGAAGTGCTCACTCACACCATCACTGCATCAGGGCGTCACGTATTTTCACTACCGTTGTTGAAATCTCAAACTAAAGTCAGACGATGGAGAGTCTCTCCGCTGGCCTTTCCGTCATTGTTTGGGGATGCACGGGAGGAATATTACTGGTAAGTATCCGTGACAAGTGTGGTCTTAACTCTTATGGACAATTTATTGGCTAAATCTTGCTCTTCATTCTTGCTCTTTGGGGGTTAAAAAAGACAGTTATTTCGCCCACTGCACTAACCATGTTTACCAATAAACTTTATACCAGATCCAGCTCTAGATAAGATGCTAAGATAAGATGGGATTGTTCGCCATAATGCAATGGTTGTTTATTAGTTATACGTTGACTCACGCACTCTGAGCTGAGGGTGTAGGCACCCCTAAACCAGAGAAAGTAATAAGGTGTTTTAGTATTTTTTTGTAATTCCATGAAAAGTGGATAGATACCAAGATCTAAATGAGCTAGGGTTCTAGTTTCTAAATTCTAGATCTAAATGAAAAACACGTGCGTTTTAATGGGCGCTCTGCATCGGTTGATTAAAACTTGATTTTTGAAGAAAAAAAAAACAGATTTTCATCATGGATAGTGGACATGTGTGTGTAACAAAAAATCACCGTGCAAAGTTGCGACAATTTATACGTCAGATGTGAGATGAATAGAAATGAATAGGGGGGCCTCATGAGGCGTTCCCCCCGGGCCTCATGAGGCATGGGGGCGGTCCTCATGAGGCGGGGCAGTCCTTGTACGCGGGAGCGGTCCTCATGAGCGGGTTTCCCGGACTGAGATACTACATCGCACTACGAGAGCACGGTACTCCATGTACTCCATGCTGTGCGAAAGAATCAACGCATACACAACACGTTGCGATCAATTAAACCACGGCGATACCGCAAATTCTGGCACAGGTGGCATGCAAAATCTAAATTTTGTGTGAATGCTCAAGTTATCTCAGAAACGGCTGCCATCATGGCTGTAGGTGTGTATGCTGTACAGATTCAGTGCAGGTATACGGACTAGAAACTTCGAAACTTGGAATGAAACGAGTCTATGTGTTGCTATGCAAATTTACTTACCCATTTACTTACCCGTTGAACTGCTTATCTAATACGAGTTGACCCGGGAGGGTCGCGACAATGATTTTGGGGGGTCCGGCAACGTGGCCCACTGTTGTGCTCTTCGGAACATGTGTGGAGGCACTTTGCATAGTTTGAATTTCGCACTTGATATGCACCATTTTTTAATCATGAATTTCAGTAAATTTTTATTTGTATGAGTGGTCTATTCATGGAACCCTGTCGAATCAAGGGCCACTTGCTTTATGAGAATGACATCATCACAGTCAGCTACACTGTATGATCTACTCCTGCCTTCTAACAAGTTACCCTAAGTACTCTCTAGCCTGATCGATGTCTAACGTTCGGATCTAGTCTACATCAACTTTTATCATTTCTCATTTAATTCACTGAATGCTTTCGCTGTATTTGTCTCATCATATTAGATATTGTCTTTTCTTGAAATCATTCCCACAGCTCCTGCTGATAGCAATTTTCTTCTTCATCTATGGTCTCAAGAGTGTGATCCACAGCGAATGCAGTGCTACAACGACAGGTAAAACTAAGTAAAAGTCTTCTTTTTTTTAAAAACTTCTCATCCTGTATTGAAAGTACATTTGTACACTTTCCTACAATATAGATGCCCTAAACTGCAGCCCATGGCCATGGGATTCCCCACTTATCAAAACAAAAACATTGTGAAGGCATGATGAGGCTATTCTGTATTCACTTCACCTAACACTAACAAGTTCTAATAGTAGCACAGCCTTGTCCCTCATGGGCGTGTACACAATATAACTCATCACTTTGTTTAGTCCTGTAGTGGCTGTACTGGTAGCCCAAGTGAAAGTGTTTGTCCTTTTTAGTCTACACACACAGAGGAAGTGTTTATTATTAAAATTGCAAAGAGCCCGTAGGGCGTAGTATACATTGTACATGTACATGCAGGGAAGTCAATGTGCCGTTTATTTTTGTGTTTTGTGCGTGCGCACATCTTTATAGTGATGTTCATTCATTTGTATTCTCCCACTGTTTTTCACTGTGAAAACATGTATTGTATCTTAATGCTTTCTATGACTGGATACATAAACCAACTCAAATATAAGGTACCATAATAACTTTTTTGCCCATTAGAGGATTCAATGATTAGAGAAAGAAGGTACTGCACCCAGGGCTTATTGAAATAAACAGGCCAGTTATATGTGAACATACCTTTCGTGTGTATCAAGCACACAAGAAACCTGTGCTTTTGTTTGCTAATTACTGAATCCTCTCATAGGTTATAAGATAAGATTTGGACTGTAGCTCTGTTACAATTCCTAAATCCTTCAACAAATGTTGAATTGTTTTGCCATTGGTTCCCTTCAAATTTTGTATTATGTCCAGTTGTACAATTGTATACCTACTTCAGCATTTGGTCTTGCCTTGTCTTGTCATGTAAGAGTTGTCTGCAGTACCCAAACACATGCAGGAATTGTAGTCTTCTTGGCATTGGTTCCCTTTTGTCTTACAAATTACTTCAACATTAATTTTATTCTTAAAGTTAGATTTAGAGTTGTCTGCAGTACATACAAACACTGAGCAGCTGTATGTTATCCTGTGAAATGTTGGCTCCCTTTGATTTTTGTATTTTATGTCTGATACTTCAGCCTTCCTGAGTCTGTGTGTCTCCGTGCTGACTGTGGCTCTCATTCCTATTGACATCTTCCTCGTCTCCTCCATGAAGGACGGCAATGGCACGTTTGAGGTGAGTTCTCCTCCTTTCAGTTAGTCTCGAGTCAGGGTCCAGGCAAGTGGTTCTACGACATTTTGCTCCCATGCGACAATTGCTCTCATGAAATATCTGCGCACTTAACCAAACATAGATTCTACCTATTTATAACCCTATTAAACCCTAATCCTAATCCCCATCTTGCAACTTAAACCTAAAACCCCATCACAACCCTAACCCTAAGTCCTTGGAGAAAATAAGTCCGTCCCCGAGCAATTGTCAAAGGAGCAAATGTTGTGCCATTATTATTATTATTGTTATTATTATTATTATTATTGTTATTGTTATTATTGTTGTTATTATTATTATTATTATCATTATTATTATTATCGTTATCATTATTATTATCGTTATTAATATCATATATAAATATTAATATCATAATTATAAATGATTGCTAAGCCTACTGCTACTACTACTACTACTACTATTGTTATTATCATTATTTTTATCATTATAATCTTTCTTTCACTTTTTCAGATAGCAGGACTGTAAAACCCTCATATGAATCAGTGATTTACTGGGAAGAGACATGGGAGTCAGATCAATGAAATATACTTGTCTTGTTACTTAATCTTCAAAATGCAACAAGTGGACAGAGCAGTTTCAGTCATTCAGATGTAAGATATAACATACCGTCAATGAGGAAATGACCAAAAAAAAAAAAAAAAAGAGAACAAAGAACAAATTGTACTGATGTAAATCAGAAGTCATCTATGTACTCCTTAAGGTAAGTATTAAACCAACAACAGTTTTATGACAGCCAAAATGTTAGATTCTACTTTGTGTGACATACTGATCAATATAGATAAGTCAAGCAAAGTTGATAAAACTTGCAGTTTAAATGCAGGCACAATAAACGTATCAGTTCATTACAAGAATGCTACACCTGTGTATATATTGCATACATTTTTGGTGAGACTGAAATAGCATATTGGGACTTGTGAGGCAATTTTGCAAGTGGTTGAATTTGTGATGAAAAGCCAGAGTGATAGAATGAGAAGTATTGTATCTGAATATCCATTTTAGAAAAACACAGAGCTCCAAACCGTACTGTCTTCTAGTCTTGGAGACAAAAATACAGTGTATTTACACTATAGGAGACTGTATTTGTGTAAGTTGTTAAATTAATGAATATTGATTTTACAAACTTCTCAAAAGTAAAACACAGCAAAGCTATAATGTGTATGTAGCTACAGGTACACATGTAGCCCATGTCAATGTTGTTAACAAAGCTTGATACCACCCAAGTATGCATGCCCCTGATTTTTATCATCATGGCTACTACTCTAAACACCAAATAATGAGTGCTTATCTATGACGATGAGCAAATGGGCAATTTGTCAATCTGTTGAAAAAAAAAAAAGACAACTTGATGCAAGAAACATCAAATTGATTTAAATAAAGGTCGTAGTTGAGTTTAACAAATGAGTGTCATCCCTTTCACTTTCATATAAAGTACCTGTACTTTGACCTCTGTCATGCACACTCTCTCTGTTTCTGTTTCACTGCAGGACTGGGCAGCAGACAATGTGACCAGAAACAACATTCAGAAAGATATGCAGTACAGCTACTATGGTAGGAGCTTTTTTAGCTCTACAGTTTACATGTATGTGTGCTGCAGAGTACAATGTATACCCCCTGTATGCAACACTAATCTGGGACTGCAATGCATTCTTATGAGTACTTTTGGAAAACTTTGTTTTTCAAAGCCATGTGAATTAATAGAAACATTTGTAGCTCCAAGAAAATTCCAAACTTTGCTGTGGTATTTTGTTTGTTTTGTTGTTGTTGTTGTTGTTGTTGTTTTTTGTTTTTGTTTTTTGGGGGGAGTGTTTTGTTTTGTTTTGTTTTATGTTTTTACAAGGCTATGATTATTTTTCTTGCAAATGGCCAGTAACAGCGTTGTTGTCCAGATCTGGGAGGCATGACTTTTGAAGACACAACCACAAAAGAAAATTAGAATTTACTCAAAAAAAAAAACAACAACAACAACAACTGAGATTGGAACACCACTATTCAATCAGCACACAACACAAGTTTTCTTCATGAGGAATGGAATCACGAGTGAAGCTTTCATCAAACAGTGTACCGTGGCACTTGGCGATTTAT